>NW_002987105.1:665759-686668 GCF_000006295.1 Pediculus humanus corporis
AAACATTTCAAACTTTTTTTTTTTTTTCTATTGGGCATTGCCAAATCAAAATATCTGTTTTTAACAAAAGGAACGATAATAATAATAATAATAATAACAAATTGACAAAACCGTAATTTATTCAATAACAACATTAAAAAATAATGATGATGATGATGATGGTAATGATGATGATGGTAATGATGATGATAATAATAAAAAAAAAAAAAGGAAAAAAAAATTAAATAAAAAAATTGATAGTTGACTAAGAAGTGTGAAAGAATGTTTACACCCTATCATTATCACACTTCTAGCGGTCAACCTGCAAAATTACAAGGCGGTGAAGTGTCAGTAGCAGGTACGAGAAAAAAATTTATTTTTATAACAACCATGTTTAACTTACGGCAAATTCATTCGTTTAAGAAAAACCCGAACGGAAAAAAAAGGAAAAAAAACCTTTTTTTTTTTTTAAATGATATTCCGTGAGCACGGAAATTCCTTTTTTTTCCTTTCCTTTCCTTTTTTTTTCTTTTTTTCCTTTGATTTAAAATGATCCGAGACATCCTTTTGAAATGATATTTTAAGGTATTTTTCAAGGTATAAAAATTTATAAACAATTTGTGAAATACCTGACGTGAAAACAACACAACCCTGTTGAAATTTAAATTACAGTTTCGTGTTTTTTTTTTTTTATTATCATTATCATTATTATTATTTTTTCATGGCGAACATCGAAATGATAATGATAATAATAATAATAATAATAATAATAATAATAATAATTTAATCAATAAAAAATTTATATATATAAATATTTTTATTACTTCATTCGAAGGGTAAATTATTTTTAAATTAAAAAAAAAAAATTGTTCGAAAGGTTATTTTTTTAATAGTAAAATTTTCTACTCTTTTACTACACGCACACGCACACACACACACGCACACGCACACGCACACGCACACACTAAAACGTGGAATTTATTTATATAAATATATATAAATAATGAAATTAATAAAAATTTCACTAGAATTTTTATAGTAAAAAAAAAAAATTTCCATGAACTTTTAAACCACCATATTTTTTTTTAAGGACGTTTCGTTTACATAAAAATAATAATAATAATAATAATAATAATAATAATAATAATAATAATAATAATTTCTTTCAACTCAATCATTATTTACGTAAACATAAACTTATGGTAAAAACGTATACAGTTAATTAATTTATTACCGTTAAAATTAATTTATTAATAATATTTTCTTACTCATGAAAAAAAAACTCGTTGTAATATTTATTGATTTGATATCGATTATTATATTTTTTCCCTTAATAATTTAAAAAAAAAAAAAAATTTTCTTTGCAAAATAATAATCGATAATGCCAGAAGGTATCACAACAAAAAAAAAAAATTGCAGCAGAAGAAAAGGAAATCATTATTGAATTTAAAAAAAAAAAATGTAATTAATATAAAATTATATACATACGTTGGATCACGTAATACGTTTTTCCTCCCTCCCCCTCCTCCTCTCCCGACATTTTGTTTTATTATTTATAAATGACAAAAAAAACATATCATCGTCAGTCAAACAACAAAAAAAATCCGTTCACACCTTGAAATAATAATTTTTCTTACTCCCGGTCATTTTTTTTTTGTTGCCGATAACCAAATACGGGTAGTATCAAAGTACGAAATGTATACGAGATTTAATGCCCAGAAAAAGAGTTTATGTTTGTCGGCATAGATAATAACAGGGCACGAATCTATGGTATCGGAGGTAATAAGGAGCCGACACGAGAGAGAGAGGTAGGTAGGTAGTGTGTCACGTATGAGGTACCCTTGTGCGGTAGCCTCGATTCACAAAACATTGTTTATTAGAGGTTTTCCGTCGGAATCACACCTAAACAATAACCGTCGACACATTTCAAATGATTTTCAAAATGCCTCAAAGGGAAATCACTTATTTTAATTTTTAGTTACGACGAGTCAAATCTTTTTCTATCCTTACCTTCTTCTTCCCCTCCCCCCTCTCTCTTAAAAGAATTTTTTTCTATCGTGTACCTGATTCCTTCATTCAAATTTTTTTTTTTTCTTTTTCCCCTTTAATAATTGATTTAACTTTAACCGCACTTTAATTATAAATGATTATTTGACGGTTTTGTTTTGATCGCGTCAATTTGAACAACTCGTTTGTCAAAAAAAAAAAAAAGTGAGAGACACGAGTTTTAAATAATTTTTTTTTTTTCTCCTTTCGGTTATAAATAGTGCCAACAAGAAATAATAATAATAATAATATTATTATTATCATCGTTAAATTTCAAAAAAAAACGTAAATAAAAAAAAATATTTAAATTCAAAAAGAAAAAAAAAAAAACTTGATTTGTCTTCTTCTTTTTTTTCCGTTTTTATTTTATTTTAAACTTTTCGGAAATTTAATAATAATAATTATGAGATATTAATAATGATAATGTTTGTCATAAACGGGGAGAACAGGGAGGGGGGAGATGAAAGGAGGACGAGATGTGTGTGAATAAGAAAGGGAAAAGGAAAAAGTATTAAATTTAATTAAAATTAATTACATAAAGAGGAAGTAAGAATTGTTATTATTATTATTATTATTATTATCATTAAATATTCTAATGCCACTTTTTATTATAATAATATTCACATTAAAGTATTTCCGTCGTCGCCCCCGGCATCAGAATCTTCACAATAAAGACCTTGAAAATACGACGAGCATAAATAACAAGCATAAATTTTAATACGTTCGGTTTTACATTAAAAAAAAAGAAAAAGTTTACATCATTTTTTTTAACGGTCGAAGAAAAGAAAAATAGAAAAAAGCAGACGACGGAAGGATTATAAAAAAAATGGAGGTAGAAAAACAAATGAGGTGGTGGCGGTGGAAAGGAGAGAAGAGAGAGAGAAAAAACAATTTTCACACGTACCTGAATAATCAATGATATTTTTTTTCTTTTATTCGGATTAATACATCTCGGATAGTTAGTCGTGGTAGTAGTCGGGGTAGTAGTGGTAATAAAAGAAAAATTATGTTTGACGTAAGAAGCAGAAGACGTATTAAAAAAAAAAATGAAATTTGTGTGTATTATTCAATAACATTGAATAAAAAAAATTTTTCATGGAACAAACCTTAACAAAGAACATTCGTCACGTAGATTGGTTTAATGAGATATAATTACAGAAGCTCAAGTTTTAAACGTACCTTTAGACTCACTCTCTCTCATTCTATTCGTACGACATTTTTTTTTTTTTAAATGAGTTTTTCTTTTTTTTTCTCGTTTAAAAAACTAATCATTTTAGTTACTATTATTATTTATCGAAATCGTTTTAAAAAAATTTTTCTATATTTGTTTTGAATTTTTTTTTTTTTTTAAATTAACGGTTTTCGAACGTCGAATATAAACGAACGAGTGATGATAATAAAAACAAAAAAATTATTTTACCTGTCAAAATCTGTAAGACGAGATGAATCTCTAAATCCTTTGGCAAATGGGTTACTATCGATTTTTAATTTGGTTATCTGTTATCAAAAAAAAAAAGAAAAAAAACCGTTAAATTTATCAAAAAAAAAAAACGGGAAGAATAGGGATAAAAAATAGGGAATAATACTCACGAGCTGATTTTGGTAAGCTGTTACAGCAGTAAATACTGATTCTGGAAAAATGTATGTTCTATATTCTTCGGAATCTAAATCCAATATGGAACCGCCATGTTCTCTCCATTTAACTAAATGAATTCTCGGTTGATATCGATGCATAGAATTTAAAACTATCTGAAAATATAAATTTTTAAAAAATCGTTAAATTCGAATGTGTGAAAAAAAAACTAAAAACTAAAAAAAGCAGAAGAAAAAGTTTTTTTTACGTACGAACGAAGCATTTGGGGAATAAGAAAAAAAAAAGGTTTTAAAGGTTTTTTTAGTTTTAGTTTTTTTTATAAACTATTAACGAGGTGTTGCAGGTAAAGTCGAAAACGATGTGTTAAGCTTAAATATTAGTTGAAAATAAGAATTTTCATTGGTGGTTTTTTTCCACACCATCATAATTTTCTTCATCTTTGCCGAAAGGTCTTAAAAATCTACTACCACGTCATTTTTTTTTTTACTAAACTTTGGATTTTTACAACCGCATAAAAATTTCTAACGTTTTTTTTTTTAATGCCACGAAAAGTTTTTTAAATTCGAAAAACATTTTTAAAAAAACTCCAAACGTCGTCGTATAATATTTATTAATAAATAAATTAAAGTATTTATTATTATTATTATTATTATTATTATTATTGGTGAAACGTTATAAACAATAATAATGATAATTTAAAAAAAAAACGTCGGTGAAAGCGTCGTGTTGCGTCCCAAAAAAAAAAAGAAAAAATTAACTTTTTTTTTTTTTTAAATGCGAATTTTAATTTATAATCATCATTATTATCATCATCATTATCATCATCATCATCATTATTATTCTTTGAGAAAACGTGCCGAAATATGGTTAGAAAAAAAAGAGAAAATTCGAACGGTAGCTTATGCGGCGGCGATGACGGTTATAACTACGTGTGTAGTATGGGGTCCTCTAGCGTGTATGCGTGCGTGTGCGTGCGTGCGTGTGCGTGCGTGCGTGCGCGTTTGTGCGTTTTCGACATCGTGTTTGACCATTAACACCTTGCGTGATGCACGAATTTCTTTTATTTTATTTTCGTATTTATCAAAAAAAAAAAAGAAAAAGATTTGAAAAAAAAGAAACAATATCAAGTTAAACCTGTTGTTTATTATGATTTTTTTTTTGTTTTGTTTCCCCTCGAGCGGTTATTTATATGAAATTTTTTTTATTCGGAGACGATTAAAAAGCGCAGACAAAGAAAATCATTTAAATATTATTATTATTATTATTATTATTATTATTGTGGGGATCGTGGCAGTAGCAGGGACGGTGGCGTCGACGGTGGCGATACCGGTGGCCGTGATGGCAACTTAAATTTTTTTATTTTTATATAATGATTTATTTTTTTTTTCCAACATCATCATCGTAAAAAAAAAAAAAATTCTTTTTTTTTTTTGTTAATTAAATTGATTTAATGTTCAGGTGTTAATTAGTCGTTAAGAATTGACGGCATGCGATAATCAGACGACGGTTAAAAAAAAAATTATTTATTTATTTGTACAGAAACGGCAAAAACAACGTTTGAATATTTTATTTCACGCCATTATTATCAGACGACGATGGGTATTAAAAATACAAATAATAAATTATTATTCCGTACTAATGCCACGTAAAAAAAAAAAAAAATACTTTGGACCACGTTTAAAAAAACTCGTTAAAAATAAAAAAAAAAAAATTTTTAACACCTAATTATAAAAAAAAAAAAAAATTTATTTAATCAAAATTTCATAATGGTGATAATTATATATAAAATCGTGTTTATTTTGTGTTGACTTTTCGCCATCTTCCACTGCTCCTTCCACGTTAAATTTGTTTTTTTTTTTTTTAAGGTAATTTTATTTATTTGTGATTATTAAATACTACTACCACTGTCTTGCTAATTTGAGAGCGAAACATTATTCGTTTATTTTTTTTTTTTTATCGATAATTCCATAAGTTTTTTAACGTTAACGATTCCGAAAAAAGAAGCAGAAGAAAATGACACTAGTCGTGGCACAAACGCTTTCACACGAGCGCGCGTGTTTTTTTTTTAAACGATTCGAATTCTTATCAACGAATATCTCACACTATCAAACGCCATAGTTCAAAAAAATTTAGAAATTTATCGTTTATAAAATTATATTGACCCTTTTTCGCACACCTCCCACATTAAATTAAATTTAATAAAAAAAATTTCGAGTTTTAAACGTGATTCGATTAAATTGTGAAGAAATATCGTATCGAAATAAATCGAAAACGTTTTGTAATCAATCAAAACAACCTGGATAAAAGAAAAGAAGAAGAATCCAGTCGGGTTCGTTTGGTTCGTTTCTTTTTTCTACCTTCTTACATCGTATATCCATAATTTATATTTATTATTATTATTATTATTATTATTATTATTATTATTAATTCCGAGTTAAAATTTTTTTTTTTTTGTTAGGCCTTAGAAAGTTACTACTTCTGGAATTTCAGTAGAAAATTATGCAAATTACAGTGGAAAACCATAGAATCAGCGGGAGTCCATCCATACGTGTATATCTAATAACAATATTAAATAAGCGTAAAAAAAAAGAAAAAAAAATTATTATTTATTCGTTTTATTTTGTGTTTGCACGCATGCAAAATTTCATTACCAACATTTGAACGAAAAAAAAAAAAAACTCACGCACGCACGCACAAGAGTTGTTGTTGTTGTTAAAAAAAAAAAATTCCAGTTCCAAAAACTTCTTTTCTTTTCTTTTTTTTAACGAGTTTACGTATGCCCTCTTGTTGTTGCGTCGTCATCGTCGTCGTTGACGTCATCATCTTTTCGAACGTTTATTAATAATAATAATAATAATAATAATAATAATTTATCAATAAGTTAATTTGTGATAACGTCGCGTTGAGTTATCAACGATTTTTTTTTTTATGTTTCGAAACGCGACGTGTTTTCAAACAATTACGCCATTAAAAAAATTACAAAAATTTTTTTCATTTTTTTTATTTATATATATTTAAATACTTATGATGATGATGATAATGATAATGATAATAATAATAATAATAATAATTTTTTTAGAGTAATAAAATAATAATTAATATTTTCTTATTACCCAAGACGAATGATAATTACTCTTTAATATGTCCTTTATTTATATTTTATTTTATTACCCCGACTAAAAGTTGATGTAAGAAGAAAAAAAAGAAGAAGAAGTAGAAGAAGAAGAAGATGAAGAAGAAGAAGAAAAATACGACGACGAGGAGGATGAGGAAGAAGAAAACAACGACGGACCGTTTGAACAAGCAGACGAAAAAATAAAATAAATATATATAAATATATATATTTTTTTTCTTCTGCCACTGATAATTTTACAATCTCGTTAATAATAAGCATTTATTTAAAAAAAAAAAAAAAAAACGCGAGAATATAAATTTTTTAATGTTTTTTATTATACCGTGACGAAAGTTTCAGTAAAAAAAATTTAAATATAAAATAAATTGCCAACATTTTTTTTTTTTGTTATTTAAAAAAAAAATTTAATCGCCATTTTTTTTCCTTCATTCCCTTTCGAACCCGTAATTAAATTTTTATAATAATAATAATAATAATAATAATAATAATTAAAGTATAACTCGTTTTTTATACTGAAAAATTTTTAAAAACGTACGTTCGGCCATTTTGTTTTTATTTTATGTAACAATCAATTAAAATTAATATTGTTCGATTTATTGTTGTATTAAAATCGTCGTTTGTCGTTTGTTGTGGTTGCGGTTGTCGTCAAATACTTTTTCGTTAGGGAAGAATAAGAAAAAAAAATTTATTACGAAATCTTTTAACAAAAGTTCATTTTTAACCGTCGCAAAAAATAAAATAAAACAACAAAAAAACAACCGTAACGATTGTTAGTAGAAAAAAAGGAGAAGAAGAAGAAGAAGAAGAAGAAGAAGGGAAAAAAATCGTAAGAATAATAATAATAATAATAAAAAAGGAAAATAAAAAAAAACAATAAAAAAAAAAAAATGTTAACCTAATGAGCAGTTAAAACCAGAAGCAGACAAATTAACTATGGCGAATTATACTGTCTGAAGGTGTTATTTAAATGAATGCCGTTCGATATTATTTACAGCTAATATATGTGTGTGTGCGTGTGTGCGTGCGTGTGCGTGCGTGTATGCGTCCGTATCCCCGGCATATATTTTGACTCTTCGTAAAAAATCCGCCTTTCAACGGCAAAAGTCGTAAAAATATATGTTGTTTAGAGAGAAAAAAAAAAAATCCAAGAAAAATCGTACGTCAATATTATTATTATCGTTATTACCATTATTATTATTATTATTATTATTTTCTTCTGCTTATTTTTCTGTAGGAGTTTTGTGTTGTTGTTACGAAACGATTGTAAAAATAATTTTTTTTTTCTAAATAGAATTATTTAAAGGATTACGAATATTTTGATTTGGTTGATGACGTTGACGACGACGACAACGACGACGACGTATTTTTTCCTTTTTTCGCTTTCGAAAGAAAAAAAAAATCATCGAACTTTCTAGAAATACGTTTGATATGTTCTACATTTATTAAAAATTTTTTTTTTCCTTCCCCCTCCCCTCCTAAACATTCGAAAACGAGTAATTTTTAATATTATATATAATGGTCTCTCCCCTAGTCTCTGTAATTATTATTATTTTATTAAAATTTAACCGATGGGCAAAATGTAAAGAAAGAGAGAAGAAGAGAGAGAGAAAGAAAGTAAATTAATAAGCAAATACCTGTCAGCATTTTTTTTTTCATTTTAAATAATTACCTTAAAAAAAAAAAAGAAATTATGGATGCGGAAAAAAACTCAACTCACCTGTCCGTTTTTATCCATTTCATTGTTGGTTAATTTGACTTTTTCAAATGAAACTACTTGTTTACGAAGTTGATCACCGGTGAAAGGAGAATCTGGATGCATGTAAAGTCTGCAGGGTGCCGGAGGATCAGCTTTTCCAGCAACTAACCATGAAGAACGATGATAAGCGTAACGGTACCTTTTGTTGTCTACAGGCACAATGTCCATTAACACAGCATACCTTTGTTCAGGTCGGATTCCCGTAAATGAAACTCGTAACGTTGGAAACATACGCCTGGAAAGTAAAAAATAAAAAAAATAAAAAAAATACTCGCGTTTGCTTTTTTTTTTTTTTTTTACTTATTTATTTATTAAATAAAAAAAACGTATTTTAACGAGATGTAATTTTACACACAAAATGAAGAAAGGTACGAACTCACTCACTAATGTTGAGAAAAAAAAAAAAATTTTTTTTAACGTGACAAATTCGAAAGATTTTAAATTAGCGTTGGGATAATTTGCGTGTGTGTGTTACCGGCTTATATGGAAAATATTTTACCATTCAATCATATTTCAATTCTATGAGTTTTTACCTATTTAAAAAAATTATTACTTTTAAAGAGTAATAGATAAAAAAAAAAATGTGTGTGTGTGTGTGTTTGTATGTAACGATTGTTGATTGTTGTTTGTTGCTGTTGTTGTTTAAAATCAACCGTATAAATAAATAAATAAATAATAATAAGAAAGCACAGCACGACGACAATTTTAAATTAAAAATCTTAGCATCCGTTTTTTTTTTTTTTTTCATTTATTTAAAAATTGAAAGAATTTAATTTGTCGTTGGTTTCAATGACGTCATATTTTCCAAACAATGGAAAATAAAAAGAGAATTTCTGAACGCGCTCTTCGATGCTACTGTTGTCAAAAAAGAAAATTTCTGAACGCGGTCTTTCTTTCACGCTGACGTTTGCAAAAAAGGAGAATTTCTGAACGCACTCTTTGACGCTACCGTTTGCAAAAAAGGAGAATTTCTGAACGCGCTCTTTCTTCGATGCTACTGTTGTCAAAAAGGGAAATTTCTGAACGCGCTCGTTCTTCGACGCTACCGTTTGCAACAAAAGGTGACTCGCCGAAAAATAAAGAAAAACCATTTCCGGTTTTCTTTCTTTTCTTTTCTTATAACGTTCGCTCTATATAATTTATTACCGTTTTAATTAATTTTTCTTTTCCCCTTTTTTCCCTTTTTTCTTTTTATCGTAAATTATCGACGAAAAAAAAAGAGAAAAAAATTTACAGGTAGCAAAAAGAAAAAAAAATATGATCGTGTAAATAAATATAAATTTACCCATTCGTACTTTTGGTTAACTTATTGCCACGTCATTTACTACTATTTTTTTTCTCATTTAATCTTTCATTTATTTATTTAATTTAATAGTAATAATAATAATAACGATTGATATCATCATTATTATTATATTCAAATCGTGATAAACTTTTACTTTCTAACCATTTATTATTATTATTATTATTATTATTATTATCATTATTAATTTAAAAATATTTAATATTATTTAAACAAAGCATAAATTTAAAAAAAAAAAAAACCGAAAACATTTTAAATAATAATAATAATGATGATAATTTATCAAAAATTAAACTATAAATTAAAGACGACTACTACGACTACGACTACGACGACGGTAGTAATAATAATAATAATAATAATAATAATAATGATAGCAGCAATAAATGCTTTGTAATTAATTGTATGACCATCTGCTAGATTATCTATCTACAAGTCTCTACAATTTCTCGATATTATCTTCATATAAATTATACACACACGCGCGTTTTTTTTTTTTTTTTAATTCGTCCGTTGTAAAAAAAGGCTTTTAAAAATACGCACGCGCCCGACCCCACGCACTCACTCACGCACACACGCACTCGATTACTATTTATATACATACAATAAACATTATTTGAAATTTTTCGGTTTGTATTTAATAAATATATAAATAAATGACAGAATTACAACGGCATATTAATTTTAACCAACACTCAAGGTAATTATAATGATAATGATAATAATGATAATGATAATAATGACAGTTAATAATTTAATAAAATTTTTTTTTTTTTCATTTTAGATTTTTTTTTTCCGAACGATTTAATTTTTCGTTTAAAGCGAAAAAAAAGAGTAATAAAAAAAAGAAAAACACGTTTGCTTAAAAAAAAAGATTGATGATAATAATAATAATAATAATAATAATAATAATAATAATAATAATAATAATAATAATAATAATAATAATAATTTAATAATAATAATAATAATAATCAATGGATTTTATTTTTTTTTTTTTATATAATTTTCACTACAACAACAATTAATTACACGACGTTTTTTTTTTTTTTTAATATTAAAACCACTTTTTTTTTTACCGGTCAGTTTATTTAAACGTTTTATTATGAGTGCTTGAAGGTTTTACACACGCACACGCATACACGCATTTATAAAATATATCAGGAAATAATTCATTAAATTTTAAACTGCAAAGTGAGAGAGAGAGAGAGAGAGGAGGGAAGGGAGAGAAAGGTTATAAAGTATAAGAAAGCCCCCTTTGGCACGACCATTTGCAATTTACATTATTAATTTTTTTTCTTTACACCTTTCGGCGGTTTTTTTTTTTCTTTGACGATTTCGTACTTTTTCTAATTTTAAACTCATTAAATACTAATCGTTCAAATTTTTTTGTTAACTTCCGGTTAAACCGGATGTACAATTTTAAAAAAATCGATAAATTTCAACAACGTACACAAATTTTAATCCATTCAATACTGCCGCCATTTTGATTTTTAAAATATAATTCGTTTTAAAAAAAAATGATGATAATAATAATTAGCGATAATGTAAAAGTTTAAAAAAAAAAAAAAAAACGGTATCGGGGAGATTAAAAAAAAAAAAGAAATTACCACCCCCTCGTTACCGGTAAAAAGTTTTTTTTTTTTTTTTTTAAATTATAATTTTTCTCTTGGGGTTGAAAATGAATATAAGTTTGTTTTATCAGTAATAAAAATATAATTTAGTTGTTTGTTATTTTAATGACTCTTCTTTTTTACCCTTAATTTCAAAAAAATAAAAATAAAAACAAAGGGGGGAGGGAGAGGGAGGAGGTAGGAAAACGGAGGCGTAAACTAAAAAATTGTAATTTTTTTATAAAACCTCCTACCACCCTCCTCGTTTTTTTTTGTGCTCATCTTCCCCTCCGCCGAACGGGAAACGGGAGATGAGGATTAAACAGAGAAAATAATAATAATAGTTATTATAATTTTTTTTGCGTGGTTGTTTTCAGGGATGAAAAAAAAATTCGAGAGAGAGCGGGGGGTAAAGAAAATTTTCCCGGATGTTTAGTTAAAGTATAATAAAATGAAACGGTTGCTTGGTTTAAAACGTTACCGCGTTTCCGAGACTTAACACGTCCGGACCAGGTAATTAGCTCTTGTTTATGACGGTAACAGATGGTCCATGATGAGAGGATTACAGCCTCCCTAATATGTGATTTGAATTCCGTATAAGCTTTCCGTATCACTTTCAACTAATTACCCGGTTGTTATGTTTATTGTCGGAAAAAAGCTTTTACGTTTTCGACTTTTTTTTATAAAAAAATTTTCGTTCGTTTGTTTGTTCGTTTGTTACTCTTTCATTACAAGAAAAAAAAAACACGATGAGGCAAACGATTCAGAGAAAAAAAAATATTGCAAATTATTATTATCATTATTATTATTATTATTACATTCGTTTTACAGGTGTTGAAACACCTTGTACAATTAAAATAATTTTAAGGATTTAAAACAAATTCGAATCGTTTGTATACGACAAAATCCAATAATTTATTTAATTTTTTTGTTTTTTTTTTGTGGTTGTTGTGCTGGTTGTTGTTGTTCTTGTTGTTGTTGGTCGCGTTGTAAATCTAACATTTTAATACCACCCGTGAATTTTTGAATAATTATACGATAAATTGGCATTAAATTTTTTTAAAAAAAAAAAAAAAAAACCGTTTTTGTTGTTTTGTGAAATTTTTTTTTTTTTTTAAATAACAAGCGAACGGTCGTTGACAATATTAATAATAATAATGATAATAATGATAATGATAACAAAATAAAAAAAAAAGCAGAAAACAAAACAACCGAACGAGAGAGCGGTGTTTGCTAAAAAAAAAAATTGAAGGAAAACTGGAAAATAATAATAATAATAAATGAAACAACTTAGTGAAATTAAATTTTTGTGGTTGTTGTTGTTGTTGTTGTTGCCAAGGGCGTTAGTTCGTTAAAGTTAGTCGTCAAATCCTCGTACGAAATAATTTTTAATTTCTATAATTAAATCGAAAATTATCGAGTTTCATATCCGTACGCAATTTTTCATTATTATTATTATTTTTTTTTTTATTTAATTCATAATTATTATTATTATTTTTTCATCGAACAATCAATATTTTAATCCGCTACCGTCTATTTCATTTCAACAACAACAAAAAATTAAAAAAATTATTTATAATGCCTCCAAAAAAAAAAAAAAACTTTTTAACAACAACAACAAACTCGGTAATTTTTATTTTTTTTTTAATACACCTTGAAATTTTCACTTTCAAAAATATGAAAGTAATAATAATAATAATAATAATAATGAGATGAGATTAAACGAATTCGAATGGATTATTATTATTATTATTATTTTATTTGCGGTTAGAAAAAAAAAAAAGTCAGTCATGGCGGAACAACCTTAATCTACTACCTCTTTTTTTTTTTTTCATTCGAAGACATTAATAACACTTTAAGTTAACGTTTAATTTATTTTATTATAAAAATAAGATTATGTGCCGCCGCCGCCGCCACAACCGCCGCAACCGCCGCCGTCGTTCACTTACATAATAAACCTTAAATCTGAATGAGTTAAAATCTTTTTTAAAAAAAAAATTTTTACCTTTCGGCAAACTCCTTTTTTTTATGTTTTAAACTTTTGATGACGTCAGAATAACTATTTAAAACGGTTATTATTATTATTATCATTAATTTAAAAAAAGGTTACGAAAAAGATTCACTGCAAAAGTACGAAAAAAAAAGGTTGGAAAGGGCTCGAAAAAGGTTTATGCATTAAAAAAAACGTAATTGAATGACGTGGCTAAAGAAAAAAAAAAGAAATGATTCAGAAATTGACAACCGAGACAATAATAATAATAATAAAAACCGAGTAATTGTGTAACAGACCTGAAAAAAAAGGGTTAAAGTAACACAAACGGGAGTCGATTTATAAAAAGATGAAGAAGTGGAAGAAGAATCGTAACAATTTTAACTTCTCAATAAAAACACTCAAACGATTACACGCCCTTAAAAGAAATCGAAAAAAAAAAGGGGAGGGGGGTTGGACATAATTCAACGTGGGGCGTTTGTCAAATAATACGAATGATGATAATGATGATTATGATGAAGAAGGGTTGCATTTAAATTTTTGAAATATCTGTCATAGAGTAAAAAAAAAAAATCTCATTCATGCGTATTATGGCCACACCTATAAGGCGGATCATTTGTGATAACATTAATGGTGATTGAAACTTTTTTTTTTTTTAAACGTTCAATGTAAATAATTACCTGTAATAATTTAATAATTGATTGACGTAATTACATAAATTTATTTGTTTTGATAGGGTGGTGCGAGCGGGGGGGTGGTCAATAAAATAATAAAAATAAATTACTTTAAAGTGTTTTTTTTTTTAATACCCCCGAGTATCGTTTTAAACCCTTTAAAACATTTTAATCATCATTTCGTAACGTATGTGACGTTTATCATCGGTGTCGTTGCCCTTTTTTAACCCCCCCTTCTCCCCAGTTCTCCTCTTTTTTTAGTTTAAATTAATTTTCGATCGAGATTAAAAAAGAGAGAGAGGTGGTGGTGGTGAATTTAATATCGATTTATTGATAATTAACGGATGAGAAACGAAAGGTTCGGAAGGCTACGACGCACACGCACACACACGCACGCACGCACACGATGCACGTAATAAATTATAATACCAGCAATGAAAGCAGAAACAATTATTATCCAACAAAGCAAAGGGATATCATTAAAAAATTATAACTCGTAGTAGTAATAAAATGCCAAACGGGTTAGAGGGATAAGAGAATTTGCATATCCTACAAAAAAAACGGATTTGAAAAGCTTAAGGCGGTTATCATAACACAGCAGAGGTTCGCCACCTTGTCATTAAGTTCAAACCTCCTGCCCTTAAGACTTAATTGCTCTAATTACATCCTAATAGACACCTTGTACTACCTTTCACATGATTTTTATATTTCCTTTCATTACAAAAAGTTCAGTAAAAAGAAAAAAAAATAAAAAAATTTAATTCGTATCTGCGGTTGTTGTTGTTGTTGTTGTTGTGCAAACGGTTTTTCTTTTTTTTTTTAATTTGTTTGTTTGTTCTTTCTTTCCCGCCCCACCCCACCCCCCGTCTGTTTCGGGAAGAGAAAGAATCGTTTGTACTTTTTTTTTTGTTTTCATCATCATCTTTCTTGTGTCTTTTTTTTCTGCTCTTTGCTTTCTCGCTCGTCTGTTTCCTTGCCTGCTTTCTTGCCTTTTCTTTTTTCCCTTCGTTTGGTTGTTCCCTTGCTAACCCATGTAAAAAAATCATAAATTTTATTTTTACTGTTTTTTTATGTATTACTTTAATGTTATAAAAGATTTTATTGCTTGTTCCGTTATCGCTTCTTATGTTTCGCCTTTTTTTTGGTTTGGTTTCGTTCGGTTTTTAATGCCGGAGAAAACGTGTGCGTGCGTGCGTGTGTTATTCATTATTATTATTATTTATTCATTACTATACATATCTGGCAATTATTATTTTTGGCAATGAGTTTTTTTATTTTGAGACCCCCCCATCTGTTTTTTTCTTTCCTACTTCTTCTATTCTAGTGATAACAAAATAAAAAATAAAAATTTCTTCGTTTTTTTTTTTAACTGCCGGATTTTGTGTTTATAAATAAAAAAAAAAAATTTTAACTTGACTAGTAAAAATTTTTATATCTTTTCTTATTTTATTTTTAGCAAAAAAAAAAAAAAATCTACCAAGATTTTACGATGTAATTTATCAAAAAATTATTGACGGGAAAATGATGAACACAAAAAAAAAAAATTGACAGATTTTTCTATATTTAATTTTTTTCTATAGTTTTTATTTTTAAAACAAAAAAAATTGTCGTTGTTCGTACGTTTTAACAAACAAACAAACAAACAAAAAAACAAACGATTGTATTAAAAAAGGAAAAAAGGTTAAGTCGAAAAAAATTAGTTCATTTAGCAAAAAAAAAACGCCCTTTTCCCTCCCTTCCCCCCTAAAGTAATAAAATTAGCGTAATTTTTTTTTTAATTATTCCACGATTCTTGTCGTAAAGAGTGAGAGAGAGAGAGAGAGAGAGAGAAAGGAAACAAACGTATGTGAGATATTATAATTTTTAAAAGAGAAAGAAAGAGAGAGAGAGAAAGACCAACCGCAGAGTTTGTAATAATAGCCCTCTTGATAATAATCTATAGCAAAAGTATTTTTGTCCCTAAGGGCTTAAAAACGCCTGTTGTTGTTGTTGTTGTATAAATTTTTGATTCTCTATAGGTGGCGTTTACACGTTGTTTGTTAGTACTGTTTGTTTGTATGTGAATATTTCTCAAAAAAGAAAAAGCACAATTTGAAATGAAAAAATTGCTCAATACCTAACTAATTGGCAACCAAATTTTTTCTTTTTTTTTAAAAAAAAAAAAAAAAAAAAAAAAAAAAAGATAAATGGCACGACATTTTTTTTTTTTTTTAAATAATTTTTGTGTTGACAATAAAGTTTTTAAAAATAACTGGAAATGATTTATAGTACGAAACGTGATTTATTATAAACAAACAAACAAACAAATAAACAAAACGAGTAATTTTGTTATTTATTATTTAATTATTATTTATAATTTTCGTGTATTTACACGAACGACAACAAACAAATTTTTCATTAGTTTCGGATTATCTTAAGTTTTTAATTTGTTTGTTTGCTTGTTTGTTTGTTCGTATAATATTCGAACGTATCGATCGTTTGTAGTTAGATAGTTTGTTTATTAATAAACACGTTTTTAATGGCTTTAATTCGGTTGTTTTAAAAGAGAGTTTGTTGGTATTTATTTTGTATTAGCGGTTGTTGCGTGTGAGAATTCTGGTTGTAGTAAATCAAATACGATTTGATGCGGCCATTCAATTGTTTGTTGTTTTATTTTCTTTTTGTCGTTCAATTCAATTGAACCTGAAATGGTTTGTTTACGACATCGAAATAAAAATTTTTAAAAAAACCACGACACATTTTTCAATTTCTATTAAGTCGCGGTGTGACTTTTTATGTGTTTCCCCCCTCCCCTCAACAACAAAAAAAAAAAGGTTTCGCCCTCACAAGTTGATTGTTTTGTTTGCTTTTTTGTTGACGAAAAAAAAATTCGTTGTAAAAGTATTTATATGTATATTCTTTTTTAAAGGAAAATTTATTACGTAATTTAAATCAGTCGAGAATCAGTCGTACCAATTGTTTTTTTTTTTTTTTTTTTTTTTTTAAGGGGGGGGGAAATATTTTGACTTTTATTACGACTTAATTTTTTAAATAAAAAAAATTTACCGAAAAATAAGAAAATTACGAATGTAAAAAAAAAAAAAAAAAAAAAAAAACTTCTGCCACGACGATTTTAAAACGTTTGTATTCACTAAAATTTTAACGAACAGCTGGAATAAATAATAATCATAATAATTTTTTGTCTGGAGAAAAAAAAAGTCATTAAAAAAATTTTTTGGGTTTTTTTTTTTTTAATAAAAATTATAAATAAAAAATGAAAATTTTAATGATGTTTAAAAAAATTTTTTTTTTTTTCTAAATTTTATCCGTTACGATGTAGCGATAATAATAATAATAAATGCCTGGATTCCTGGAACGGATGCTTGTGCGTATGCGTGTGATAACGTAAAAATAGATTTTAAAATGATAAGAAAATTGAGTTGTTTGTTTTTTATTAGGGATGTTTTTTTTTTTTTTTTTTAAATGACATGTGGCATCTTTAATTTAATTCTCATTTATGTCAATTTCACCACCCGTTTGTTCCTTTCAACTTTACCCTTTGACCTCCCCCCTCCCCGTTTCAAAAAAAAAAATTTTTTATTTAAAAGAATTCAATCGGAAAATGAATTTCTTTTTTTAAATTCAACTCGCGTACAGAAATTTTTTTTTCTCCAGTATATTGTATATACGCATGTTAAAAACAGGTACGTGATGATGATAATAATGATGATGATAATGATAATAAATCGATAAAAAATATATACTGATTATTGTAATAAATAAATAAATATTTTGAATTAAATTAATAATAAAAAATGTAAAAACGAACATTTTTGTTTTTGGTTTTTCTATTTTGTTTTCCTTTTTTTTACTTTTTCTCCATGATAAGAAGATAAGCGGTTACGGTCCATTAGAGATTGTTTCAACACAAAGAGGTAAGTCACTGGTTAATAATAATAATATTAATAATAATCTCATGCCGAAAAAAAAAAAAAAATTTTACGAAATTCAATTCGTGACATTCACATTTCCACGTAATAAATAATAAGAAAATGTAAAAACCGTGAAGAATTTTTACTTTTTTTTTTGTTTTTTCAGTAGAAAACAAACGTGTTTCAAACAAAAATAAAAAAGCAGAAGACAAAATAAAATTATTATTATTATTATTATTATTATTATTATTATTATTATATTTAAATACTTTGCAAAAATCAATATGCAATATTTTCGATTTAAATAAATGTTTTTTTTTTAAATTAAATTTACCTGAGACATTGTCAAAGTAATTTTGTTTTGTCGTCGTCATCGTCGTCGTCGCCACAAATATATAATAATAAACTTAAAAAAAAAAAAAAAGAAAACAAGTCTGGAAATCTCCAGCTGTTTTTATGAATGACAAAATTACGTTAACAAAATTTTATTTACATGAAAACAGAAAAATGACGTGAAAGACAATTTAGTATTTGTATAAAAATATTATTATTATTATTATAAATTTCATTTTTTTTAAAAAAAATTATGCATTATAAATTTAATTTTTTTTATTTATTTATTTACTTTTATCATCATCATCATCATCTGTTTTTTTTTAATTGAGTTCGATATAAAAAAAAAATCTTGTAAATAAATAAAAACGCAGTTGATAAATTTTTAAACGGGGGGATCTGGGGAGGGGGTGGAAAATTTGCTATCTGCTCTTCTTGTTTGATGCGTTTATTGCTAAACCCGAAAAGCAAATTAAAAAATAAAGAGAGAGAGATGATTATCACGATTGCGATAGAAAGAGAAAGAGAGATAGGGTATATCAATACTTCTTTTAAGCACGAAATTACGAAAAGATTTATAAGGTCATAAAATGTCTTAAAAAATTAAAGAAAAAATTAAAAATAAAAAAGGAAAAGGAAAAAGAGGAGGAGGGGAACGGCTTAAGGTAGGGGGCAAGTAGGGGTCGAATGGGAAGGGAGAAGGGAGGGCAGGTCGCCTAAAAAAAAAAACGTAAAAAATTTTTTTTTTTTTGCCCCCGCAGAGTATAAGTATATTCACGAGAGAAAATTTTAAGTATTTTTTTTTGTTTTTATTGTTTCGCATTGTGCGTGTCCGTGCGTGCGTTTGTCATTTCCGGTTGTTAAATAAACAAAATTTAATATTGTAAAAAATAAAATGGCGGCGGCGGCCATATTGTTTTTTGAATGGTCGTGCGAGGAAAAATTACAAAACGAAAACCTGCGAAACGTTTTTTGTTTTTGCTTTTTTTGGCGGGAAAATTTAAATTTATTTTTTATTTTTTTTACGACGTTTATTAATCACGTGACTAAAATAAATAAAATTAAAAATGTCATCGACAAGGTAATTATCCAAACACAAACAATCAAAAATTTTTTTTTTTTTTTTTTTTTTTTTTTTAGAGAAGGCGGTTTAAAATGTTTATAAAAATGATAATAAAAAAAATTCAATAAATTATGTTAATTGTAATGTTAAAATAATAATAATAATAATAATAATAATAATAATAATAATAATAATAATAATAATATTTAACTTACATCTTTAACAAGATAATAATAATTAAAATAAAATTTAATTGACGTACAGGTTCGAGTTTAAAAAAAAAAATTATTAAAAATTTTAAATAAGGGATCGAAATGAAGTTTTGCAAAAGATGTTTAAAAAAAAACAAAACATTTGTTAAATTTTTAAAGAAAGATTAATGAAAAGAAAAAAAAAGCATCAAAATTCAAAATGGCGGACGGTTTTGCGCGACGATGACGTTTAAATATTAATATAAACCTGACACGAAATCGTTTCGGTAAAGGCGAAAAATAATTAAAAGAGTGAAAAAAAAAATATCGTTCGATAATTAAAACAGAGGGAAGGAAAAAAAAAGAGAGAGAGAGAAAGAGTGTTAAAGTAAACGTAAGGGGAGCAAAAGAGAGAAAGATGATGGTTAGAAAGTAAAAGAAAAAAACAAACGTTGTCGAAACATTTGGGAGGTCTGAAATTCTGGGTGGGCAATTTTAAATTCGCCAGACCCAGACAGAATTGTCCGCTTTCTTTTACGATTGAAAGGTTCAAAGATTTTCAAGGGGATCCAACCAACGAATCTACCTACCTCTCACTCTCTCTCTCTCTCTCTTTAAGCTTTTTGTTGATAAAAAGTTTGAGTTAATAGTTTAAAGCAAGAAGCATATGTGGGCAAACCGATTATATATGGCTGTGTGACCTCACGTTTCATCAAGGCTATGAACACAGTCAAACGTTCTGGTGGTGATTTTTATTATATATGTATTTGTTTCGGTTTCTTTTGTAGTTTTTTTTTTCTTTTCTGTGTGGGTTGTTTAACTTTTCTCTTTTATTATAATAGTCTTTCTCTCTCTCTCTATGGAATTATTACTCTAAGAAAAAAAAAAAAAAAGAAAAAAAAATCAGGCGGGAATTCTACAAACAAACATTTTTTTTTTTTTTTTTTATCACAAACTTTGTTCATTGGAAATTCATTTATGTTATTATTATTATTATTATTACGAACGAACGCGTGATCATTGATAAAAAAAAAAACTTTCGTTGTTGTTGTTAATTTTTTTTAAAAAAATGATTATAAGATCAAATGTCAATTAGTTACGGCTAATTAAGAAACACTTGCACGAGAGTAATTATATAAACTATTACTCTTAGGTAATAAAAGTCAAAATAATTTTTTATTTTAAATTATTTAAAAAAAAAAATTTTTTTTTTTAATATAACAACAACATAAACAAATTGATGCGTTTAATTATAACGATAATAATAATAATAAAAATAATAATAATAATAATTGTATATATTTAATGATGATAATAATTTTT
>NW_002987105.1:686953-689766 GCF_000006295.1 Pediculus humanus corporis
GGAGTAGGAAAAGAAACAATCAGGAAAAAACCGGCCATTTTATTGCATAGAATTTTTTGGAATTTGACGTCACGTCCGTTAATTATTTTCCTTTTCCTCCATCCGTCGTCAAATATGGCGGCATTGTAACTTAATAAGCGGCATACAAAAATAAATAAAAAAAAAATTATTATTTTTATTTCTTACGATAACGTCACGCTTTTATTTAATTGTAATAATAATAATAATAATAAAAACACCATGATTATTGTTACGAAAACGATTATTATTATTATTATCATCATCACGATGATGATGATGATTTTTATTATTAAAAAAAGAAAGATGTTGAAAATAACTTTTGCTCATTCCGCGTCACCAACGTTTGTCACGATACGAAAAACATGTAATAAATTATCCACACGATTTCAAGTAAATTTACATCACCGAGGGAGAAGATTTTCAGAATGAGATATAAACTAGAAAGAGAGGGAGAAGGGGGAGGTGACGAATAGAAAATGGAAAAAGTGGGAAATATATATAGAGAGAGAGAGAGAGAGAGAGAGAGGGGTTAGAAAATGAGTTAAATTTGAACGATACGAACCGTGACAATTGACAATGTATTGTACATCTGTCAGATCGTGCTTCTGACGTGGAAATCATTTTGTTTTCGGTCCTTTTTTTTTTTTAAAAAAAAATTATAAAGGTTTGTCGCCTTTTTGAAAATCGATTGAGAGAAAGAGAGAGAGAGAGATAGAGAGAAAAAGGGGTGGAAAATTCATTTTGTACACTTTTAAACAACCCATAAATAGAAATAAAAATAAAATTTATCGTTTGAACATGGTTTGGAAGAAAACCGCAAAAAGAAATTAATGAGATATGAATCTATTTTATAATTGGTAGGTAAGACGTTTGTTGTTGTTGTTGTTGTTGTTTCCAATCCCACAAAATTACATTATATATTAAACCTCGAAATTAAATAAATATCGGTTTGGTCGTCGCCGTGACCATTATAATAAGAAAAAATATTTATTTCGTTATATTAATTATCCTTTTACTTTAACTTTCGACCCGATTCTATTATGATAATAATGATGATATTATTTACGGATTTAAATTGGTTGTCGTGACGTGACACAGTTTCACCTTTCACCTCCGGAATAAGAAAAAAAAATTCTATTAAATCCAAATCAAATAGATTTTAAATAAATAAAACAAACGCGCGACATTTTTTTTTTATTAATTAATATTTGTTTGTTTGTTTTTAAACGTTTGTAAATAAAAACAGCGTGAGTGACCATCCCTCCCCTCTCCTTCTCCCCTCTCCCGTTTCAAAGATTTAATAATAATAATTGCGGATTAAATTTTTTATTTATGGTTATAAAAAAAAAAAAAAAATTAAACTTGTCTAATAGATATTGTTGTGAATCGCATTCGAATAAATAATAATAATAATAATAATAATAATTTTTTTTTTTTAATAAATTTTGTGTGACGTTGAAGAAAATAAATAAATAAACACACCTGGTTTTTTTTTATTATACTAAGATACGATCGGAAAGACAACAACGACAACAACAACAACAACAGGATTTTTTTTTAAAAATATTTTTCATATTCGCGTCCTCCTCCTCCCACGATAAATTTAAAAAGTTGAAGAGATATAATAATTTATCTTACAAAATTTTTAACAAAGTGTTATAAGGTTATGTATACATAATATTTAATAATTAATGAGGCGAGCGAGAGAGAGAGAGAGATCGTCATGTTTTTTTTTTATTATTTATTAACTTTTGCCAATTTTTTTTTTTTCGCAATCGAATTAATCATTTTTTTTTTTTTTTTGGTAACTCACGGTTTAATAAATTATTATCATTATTAATATTTTTTTTCTTTCCAGGCTTTTATCCATTCATTCCAGATTTTTATAGAAGTGGCGGTGGCGGTGGTGGTGCTATTTATAAAATTTTTTTTGAAGAATGCGGATCGTCCCACACAACACACAAAATCATTCCTCGTACGGTTTATTTCTTTAAATTCTTGCGCAATATGGAGTCCCTAATTTTTTTTTTTTATATTTCGGTCCCCCTTTTTTGTTTTTACACTTTTCCGGCTCTTGTACAACAATTAATTAACATAAATTTGTCGACTGGACAATTGTTTTGTTTTTATATACTTTCCCGTTTGCACAACCGAATATTCAAAGATCCGCCGCTTCCACCACTATTTATTTTTTTTTTGATACTCCATTTTTCCGGTATTCCCAAAAGATATTCCAGTCAATACGGACGGATAAAAAGTACCTCACTTAACATTCACGTTTTCCCAATATCGAACCTACCGGAAATTAAATCGGAAAATCGATAATAGTTTCCGATAAAATGTGTGTTATTCTACCTTTTACCGACAAAAACGTTTACATTTCTCCAGTCACTTTATTATTATTATTATTTTCTTTCCCAAATGTGCGTATTTGATAGACAAGACTTCGCTCCTGTCAGTCATAACCCTTCTGGAAAAGGGATAATAAGGTCTTGACACTTCATAACCCTTTTTGCAAAAATTAAAAAAAAAAAAAAACGAATTTCAACTTTTAACTTTTTCCTCATCGGTTTTACCCCATTATTATTATTATTATTATTATTATCGCCGTATAATCATTATTAGTATTTATTAATATAATTAATTATTAAAAGTAATTATTTTTCAAAAAGGAGGAGGGGGCAGTAATTTATTTAAAAAGAAAAACGAGAGCGTGAAATAAAAAAAAAAAATATTTTAATTATTTATTAAAAAGCAATAAAATCCGTAAATAATTTTTCCTTTTTTTTTTT
>NW_002987105.1:690238-700108 GCF_000006295.1 Pediculus humanus corporis
TATAGGGAAAGGGAAAAGAGGGAAGAGGGGAGAGGAAAGGGGGGGGCAAACGGTTAACGTGTACAACAAACGCAACATTTAAACACATGTCGCAGTATCGATTCTATTAAAATTATTATTATTATTATTTGTAGCATATATAATAGAAAATTGATACGAATGGTTTATTGAATTCTTTTGGTTAAACAACCATTGTTGATAACAATAGAATCAAATCCTCGTTTGTAAAACCCACTTCATTACAAACTTATTGTGTTGTTTGTTCTTAAATGTAAGAGATAAACTTGACAAAAACGGTACGAAAAAATAAGATTTTAACGAACGATTAAAAAAAAAAAACCACTCCCCCCTTCTCCTCCTCTTTCTACTCCTACCTCCCCCCAAAAAAAGCGCTCTCTCTTTAGAGAAAAAAATTCGAGAAAATCTCATCGAAAGGAGCGGTTGTTGTTGTTGCTGTTACGTACGTAACAATAAAAAAAAATTTTCGTAAAATTAATGATTGCAAAAAAAAATTAATAAATAAATAACCTTTGTCGTCTGCTTTCAATCAATCCCATCAATCAATCAATCAATTCGTATTTCGTCCTTCCTCAATATCGTACCAAAAACTGTGCTATCTACGTAATAGGTCGCGCACCGTACCCCCAACACCACCAATAATTAATTTTAAACGTTAACCCACTTATTATTAAATTTCTTTTTACACGTTTCCGCCATTTTGTTGTTGTTTTATTGACACGTCAAAATTAATAAAAAAAATTTCGAATTAAATTAATTAATTTACCAGAATGTGGAAGGGGAATTTAGTACGCGTTGCAAAATAAAAAAATAAAAAAATAAACTAACGCCACGTCTCGAAATAAAATTTATTATTATTATAATTATTATTATCATTATTATTATTATTTATTTATTTATTATTATTATTATTGAATTTTGACTTTTTAAAAAAACTCACATTTTTACTCATTTTAAACCTCGAATCGAATGGGATAACTTAAAAAAAAAAAACGATTTAATTTTACGCTTCCCTTTTTTTTTTTTTTTTAATGTTTAAAAGGATTTTTAATCCGTTGTAATAAAAATAAGAAATGGTCGCGCACGCGCACACGCACACACACACACACGAAAGGCGATGGTGAAAAAAAAAAAAGAAAAAAAAAAAAGTTGAAACCATTTTAATTTTGGTTTATTACGTTCGTAATCATAAGACGAGTTTTTTAAAAAAAAAAAATTTTTTTCTTTCTTTCATTGTTATGCTAATCCCGGTCGTAAGATGATCGCACAGCATTAGTCGTCACTCATCAAACCTTAATTTAATTTATTTTATTTATGTAGATGAGTGGTGGCCACTTACTAAATAATTTATTAATAGTTATCATGGCCGCCAACAAAATTTTTATTTCCATATATAAAAAAAAAAAAATCCTTTTCCTTTTTTTCTCTGAAAGAAAGAAACAACAAGCAGATGGATTTCTTTTTTTTTTTTTAAATGTTGGCTACCACTACCACTACCACCACCACCACCACCGCAACTACTAATACAACCACTACTCATCATCAACAATTCATTTCCGCTTTAACAATCGATTACAACGTGAAGAATTTTTTTTTTTTTTTTTGAAATTTTATACGGTGGCAGAATAAGTGGGTTTTTTTTTTGATTAATACGATACCCGTAGAAGAAGCAGAAGAAAAAAAAATAATAACAATAAAATTATTATTATTATTATTATTCATTTTTTTTAACTTTTTATTCTCTCTCTCTCTCGCTTTCGTTTTACATAACATCAAAAAAAAAAAAACTAGTTTTTAGTAGTGTTAGTAGTAGTAAACATTCCAAATATGATTTTTTTTTTTTATTTAAATTCAACAACCTCTCATCTTACTTATTATTATTATTATTATCATTATTATTATTATCATCAATCGGAGTGTGGTAATTTTTGTGAAAGCGGTTACCATCGAAAAAAATTACTATTAATGAAATCGTAATTATTTTTAATAAATTATTATTAATTTTCCGCCGAAATTTCGTTTTTTTTGTTTTTCACGTCATCGTCGTCGCCTTCGTCGTCATCGTCGTCGAAATAATAATAATAATAATAATTTGCGGATATTAATTAAAAATTTTCTCGGTGAGAAAACACACATAACGAATTTAATTTATTTAGGAAGTTTTTTTTTTTTTTTTAAATGAAATTCTTATGTTGGATTTGCATTCGTGTTAAAACATAAACGCGATTCGTTACGGTGACTCCATTTCGCGGTTTTTTTTCAAACGGAAACAATTGAAACGAACGAACATAATTCAAATCGATTCAATATGTCGACGATTAGAAACAACATTTATATATATAAAAAAGCGACGGAATTTTCTCTCTCCCTCTCACACACGCACACGCACTCACATTTATTAAAACGACGTAAACGATGGGATTTAACGATGGTAAAAATGGCGGGAAATTTTCTTTTTATAAAAAAAATTCAATAACTAAAACCTTCATTAATTTTCCTTTTTCCCATTTCCCTCCTACCTCGTCTTTTCTTTAAGGCTCTTTCGTGTTCAGTAATAATTTTTTTTTTTTTTTCAAAAATATAAATAAGCATAATAATAATAATTTATTGTGATGATGATGATAATAATAATAATAATGATATTTTATTCGAAGAAAAAAAAAATGAAAATTTTCGTTCGTATAAATATAAATACGAGATTATATAATAAGACGGGGGCGAAAAAAAAAATAATAATAAAATAAAATAAAACGGTCGACATATTTATTAAACTGTCGCCAACCTTACAAAAAAAAAAATAATAATAATAATACTAATGCTAATGATAATGATAATAAAATAAAAATAAAAAAACGAAACGAAAACGAAACGAAATGAAATAGTACGTGTTTAAAAACAAGGTTTTTAAATGATAATAATAATAATAATAATAATAATAATATAAATTTATTTTTTATTATCCATCGTTAAATTTCATTCTCGATATATATATATATAAATATAAATATAAAACTATATTTAAAAAAAAAAAATTATAGTTAAATAAAAACAAAATTAAATTTAATAAATGAAAAATGGCGACCATTTTTTTTTTATTTCTACCCACGTCGTAAATTCAATTTAAAATTTACCACCTAAATGCATTTTTTTTTTTTTTTAAATAAATAAATGACGATGTTGTTGTTGTTGATGATAATAATAATAATCGGTTGGTTGGTTGATTCGTCGGTTGTTTTTTTTTCGTTGTTACCATGCCAAAAGTAATAAATAAGTAATAAAAAAAATGTGATTTTAACATGTTTTTCTCACGTCGCAATATTATTAATAATAATAATAATAATAATAGTAATAATAATAATAATAATAATAATAGTAATAGTAATAATAATAATAATAATAATAATAGTAATAGTAATAATAATAATAATAATAATAATAGTAATAGTAATAATAATAATAATAATAATCAATTCGAATTGTTCCTCTCTTTTCTCTCTCTTTCTCTTATTAAAACTTATTTTAAATGAAATAATAGAACAAACAAACAAAACATTATTAACGTGAATAAAAAAAAAAGAAAATCTGACTTTTTGTTGTTGTTGTTTGTTTCCCTTTCATTCGAAGGGAAACAAACAACCGAAGGCGTATTTTAATCGGTCAGACAGTAGTAAAGCGTCTGCGCTTTTCTGATTATCGTATTGCGTGATTAAATGTTTGGAATATTGTGCCACTTCCGTCTGCCACCTTTCATCGTCATACCATCGCCGCTAACTCGTAGTTGCCAAAAAAAAAAAAAATATTTTATACTTAGAGCACACGCACGCACGCACGCACTCACTCACTCGCACGCATTTTTTTTTTTTTTTTCGGTGAAAATAATGTCACGAAAGTTTTTTTTAAAATCGTTTGTTCGTTTGTTTTAAACTAACACGATACGAATTTTTTTTTGTTTGTTTGTTTGTTTGTTATTAGTTAAGATGTTTAGGTTGAAATTTGTTTTTTCTCGTGATAATTGTCACATTAAAAAACCAAAAAAAAAAAAAGGTACGAACGTTAATGTAATGTTTACAACCAGGTGTTTATTATTTATCCATAAACTAATTGTTTAATAATTACGGTCCGCCATATTATTACAACGTCTATTCCCACGACAAAATAATCTTATTGAGTTACATAAAGAAAAACTAAAAAAAATTTACTTTTATTATTTCGACATTATAAAAAATAATTTTTTTGGCGGTTTAAATCGTATCGCGGCGGTATCGATTCGCCGAAATAATTCGATCTCTCTCTATCTCTCTCTATTTCTATCTATCTCTCTCTATCTTTTTATTTCCATATCATTACCTGTAATAAATCGACGTTGCATTTATTTATTTATTTTTTTCTTTTCTTTTTCGATCGTCACGAATTGCGAAACTTACGAAATATTATCATTATTCAATAATAATATTATTATTATTATTATTATCATTATCATTATTATTATTTATATTTTTCACGGTAAAAGTTAATAAAAAAAAAAAAAGATTCAAAATTAATTTTTAGCGTGAATAAATTTACAAAAGTCGATTACCTTGAATGCAAAATAAAAAAAAAAATAAAATGATTTTCGATAATGCCGGATTATTTATATTTATATTAATAATAATAATAATGACTTATTTTTATTTAATAAATATTATTAATAATAAAATTTAATACGTTCGATAATTTAATTAATTTTTTTTTTTTTGGCGAAATAATAATGATAATTCGGAATAAAAAAAAAAGTTAAAATTTTTTTCGTTTATTTATTTATTTCCTGCGATGATTCAAATCGATTTTCGCGGGCGTTTTTTTTTGTTTCTACTTCCACGTTTTTTTTTCGAATTAGCGCGCGTATTTTATAGTTATATCAAGGTAGGGCAAAACATAATCGATGACGTATATATTTTTTTTTCCAATAAAAAAATTCCGTTCGTTTCCCTTATTATAACAACCTTGAATATAATAATCTTGTATGCGTATATGCGTAACGCATAATCCGGAAATAAAAAAAAAATTAAAACCTTGAATGATTTTATTTTACGAGTGTATATATATATATATAAAAATTATAATGAAAACGCACCTGAACGAACAAACAACAACCACCACCAACACTCACAATATAACAATCGATAGAGAGAGAGAAAGAGGAAGAAGAATAACATACCCTTTTATTTGTTTTATTACGTTAATAATATTGCTAAAAAAAATAATAATAATTTCAATATAATTACTGACGTAATAATATAAATTATATACAACACCACATATATATGATGATATTATTATTATTTTAACAACTACCGGTAAATTGTATCGTCAAATAAAAATTATGAGTAAAAAAAAAAAAAAAAAAAAAATATTCGATTGTTGGAATGGCAGGATGAGGCAGGTGCAAATGTTAATGTCACGAGATGATGATTTTGTTTAAGAAAATTAAACCTTTTTTTTTATGTTTTCTTTATGTTTATGTTGTTGTGTTATTTTGTTAATATAAGGTTTTGTTAATAACACGAAAAGGCGTTACGTACATTTGTTTTTTTTTTTTTAATGTAAAACTAAATTTTAAAAAAAACAACAACAACACGAAAGGGATATTAAACGGTTTTTTTGTTTTTTAAGTAATGGTAGTGCTGTTGTTTGTTGTTGTACGTTAATAATTTTCTATTTATTTTATTTTGTTTGTTATGTTATATTGTTTTCGTTTGTTGTTGTAACGTTAACAAATTTTTTTTAAAAATAAATTTATTTGTTATTAATTAATAATTTTCGATAAAAATTTCGTTTGTTTGTTTGCTGTTGTTACGCGTTTGTATTTAAATGTAATATTTGTAAATTTTGTCGTTTGTTGTTGTTTGTACGCCCGTAAAATTGACACGTGGGTTGCGTAAAAGAAAAAAAAAATTTTTCAACAAAAAAAAATATTAAAAGGCTAAAAGAGAGAGAGAGAAAAGCGATACAAATGAATTAAAAAATTTGCAACTTTTACGCGCGTAAATTTAGCCTAAAGACACTTTTTTTTTACATAAATAATTATTCATATTTTAAAAAATTATTAAATTAATAAAAAAAAAAAAAGAAAAAATTAATTTAGTAATAAATGATTTTTAAATTTAAAAAATAAATAAAAAAAATTATTTATTCGAATCGTGTTTGATTAAAAACCTTGCTTCTACTGCCACTACTGTCGCCCTTACTACCACTACCACCGCCACCACCATTGTTAGCATACGTCTAATTTTTATTTAAAAAAAAAAAACAACCCCGAGTTAAAGCAAACGTGTAATAACGAATTAGTACCTACATATATATATATATATATATATATATATATACAAATTATAATGATGATATAAAATAACACGTTAGGTGAAAGAGTGACGGCGGTAGCGGTGGCGGTGGTGGTGGTGGCCGGGTGGAGGGTCGGCGGCGGTTAATTTATATATTTTAATTCAGTTAACAAAAAAGTACTCGGAATTAATGATGGAAAAGAAAAAAGACAATGTATCTGATATGAATAGTTTTTAACAAGTTAAGGCACCTGCCTAAAATCTAGTCAATCCTAGGTAGGTAGGTAGGTAGGTAGCCTATGAAGTTATAAAAATACTTATTGGATTGACGGAAAAGATAATAATAATAATAAAATTTAAAAATAAAAATAAAAAAATTTTTTTAGGTGCGAGAATTATGTCTCTTTATCGATAATCACGACGTAACGTTTTTTTTTTTATTTTATTATTCTTCTTACACGACCGCTTTTTTTTTTTTAACGTCGAAGAACGAATGGAAATCGATTATTTATTTATTTATTTATTTTTAAATAAGAAATAAACTTATGTACATAATTTATACATAAATAAAACGAAGAAGAGTTTTGAAAACACGAAAACGACAAAAAGAAAAAGTGAATTTAAAATTTATCCGCCATTTTAAATAATGCCAATCATTTCAATGTTTTATTTAAAAAAAAAAATAGAAAACTGTCAAAGGTTTCAATCAAAAAGGTTTCAAAGGTAAATGACACGAATAATAATGATAATAATAATAATAAATTCCATTGAATGTTTATTCAATAAACATTCGTTAAGTAAAAAAAAAAAAAAAAAAAAAAAAACGGTTTTGCGACACTTTAAATAGGGAATAAAATATATAAAATGTCGGTTGAATGATTTTTTGTTACAAAAAAAAAAAAAATTTTTTTTTTCCCGACAGATTTCAATATTATATTATTGGTTGAATAGTTTCGTAAATGAATTAGAAATGCTGTCAGATAATAATAATAATAATAATAAAGGGAAAAAAAAAGAAAAATTAAAAAGTATAATTTAATAATAATATTAATAATAATTTTTTTTTAAATAACGACGCGCGAATGATTTTAAAAATAATCGACGAATAAGACGGAAATTGCTGACACGAAATAATTTTTTTTTCCCGTTCGAATCCCCGAACCGTGACGGCATTTCTTTCTAAGTGTTACCAACAGAAAACAAAAAAAAAATCAAAAGGAAAAAGATAGAAACGATCGACACCATCGTGGCAATAAAAATTAAAGCCAGCCAATATCACGGTTCGATGCCTTTTTCACTATCAAATAAGTCTCCGATCGTCCTTAGTGCTGTTGCTGTTGCTGTTGCTACTGCCACCCTTTTAACTTCTTCGACATTTATATCTTTCAATTTTATATTAAACTTCTGTTTTTAAATCTTTTTTTTATTTCATTGAACTCCATTTCGCGCGTGTGTGTGCGCGCAATCGAAATTTCGATTTAAAAAAAGGGAAAATATCGATTTACAAAAAATTAGAAAACAACTTTTTCCTTTAACTTTTCCGGAAATAAATTTAAACGAAGGAAATGACGGGTAAAAAAGTAGGGGGAGGAGATGGGAGGAAGGGAGGGAAAAGGAGGAAATCATTTAATTTAATGAAAATTACACGACTAAGATAATAATAATAATAATAATAAATAATTACGTTAATATTGATACGTATTATTATTTAATGACGTCATCATTATCCTCTCACTTAATTTTGTCTTTTTACGTCGATCCCTTTAAATTTTTTTTTTATTACTTTCACTCGTTTTCGTAAAAAAAAAACATTAAAAAAATATTAGTAATTTTTTTTTTTCGTCCCGTTGGTAAAAGGTAAAAAAATAACGGACCACCGCCACCGCCACCCTTAATTTAAAAAAAAAAAAAAGTACCACGTGGTAATAAAAAATTTTAAAGTACAAATTACGTCACGGTGGTTGTTAACAAGATGGCGTCAAATATAACAAATATTCCCCGAAATGGGTACGGTACATGCGTTTTTTTTTTTTTTCATTTCATTTCAATCTTTTGTTTTCAATTTTTATTTATTTATTTATTTTCATTTTTATTATTTATTTATTTATTTTTTCTTTCCTTTTCGAAAACAAAACAAAAACAAAATCAAAAGAATAAAAAAAAAAAAACAAGTTTTAAAACTTTGTTTGTTTACAAACCCGTGGTTAACCGAGGGTTTGGAAAGGAAGGAAAAAAAAAAGGTTATGAATCAAATAAAAAAGAAACGGGGTTCGTGTGTGTGTTTGTGTGTGTGTGCGTACTGCAAAACACAAGCAGACGATACAAAATTCAAAATATTTTTACTTTTTTGTTGTTGTTAATACGAATCGTCCGAGTTGTGACAAGGATAATAAGCTTATAAGAATGAATCGGTATTTTATTAGCTTAGTCATTTTTCAAAAGTGATTTGACACGTTCAAAAAAAAAAAAAAAGAAAAATGCCCGACGATATATTGATTTTTAAACAGTTAAGGAAACCTTTAACTTTTTTTTTTATTATAAATCGTCGTGGTTTTTGTTCTTCGCGAAAAAGGTTTTCTCAAAAAAAATTATGTTGGCACCATTGATATAAAGTAAACGCGTGCGATAATTAAATAAATTTACCTTTTGAGGATTTCACTTATTTCAAGATGATAATCCTTTCAAAAAAAAATTACGTAACGGATTATTATTATTATTATTATTATTATTATTATTATTTAAAAACTTCCTTTTTTTCGATTAAGATTCCACCGTTAATTTTATTATTATTTATTATAACACTTTTAAAAAAGAGTGTAATAAATTAAATTTTTTGTAGAAACGTTTCAGGTAGAAAAAGAAAAGAAGGGAAAAAAATTCCCTTTCCTCCTTCCCCCCGAGAGTGAAAAAAAAAATAAAATGGTGACTTACCTTCCGGTTTTGGTTATTATCATTTCCGTACCCAAATCGTGAAATTTGTCCCATAGGTCTTTGGTTTCCAAATGACAATCGACCATCAATAATTCTTGACAATTACACCTAATTTTAACTTTAGCTCCGGCTCCAGCTTTTTCATCTCCAGAATCCGGAGTATCTCTTCCTCTTTCTTCTCCCTGTTCGGAACTTGTGTCCGAACCGTTACGAACGGGAGATGATCTATCGGAAGTTTTATTGACGCGATTATTTTTTTTAACAACAACGGCAACGTTTTCACTATCGGAACACTCTTCAACGTCAACTTCAACTTCTTCTTCGTCCTCTTGTTCGTTATCGGAATATTCGCCCAAATTACGATTGTTTGATTGTTGTTGCGGTTGTTGCTGATGTTCGACATTCTGTTGTACCCTATCGCTGTTGATTGTTTCCTCGTAATCATCACCTCGACGATGTTTGTTCGTTTGTAGCCGTTCTATACGTGTAAAATAATTTTAAAAAATTAAATAAAAAATCAATAAATCATTAATTAAAAAAAAAAAAAATCTTTACAAGGTTTCATAACTTAAAAATTATTATTATTATTATTATTATTATT
>NW_002987105.1:700606-744911 GCF_000006295.1 Pediculus humanus corporis
CCATATTGTAATCGATACCAAAGAAAATTCAGGTTGTCCACCGTCCTTAAGAACAACATCGTTAGAATAAAACATTATCATCATCATTATCATCACCATTATTATTATTATTTATCGCTGGAAAAACAATTTTTCCCACCGGTTCGTTTAAAAAATCTAAATCGAACGTACTAATTATTTCTAATCAATTTATTATCAATTTACAAAAGAAAAATTTAAGCTTTTAATCCTATTCTCATCCTTTCTCTCTCTTTCTTTCTCTTTTTCCCATTTACTATCTCTCTCTCTTCATCATAATAAAAAACGAGTGCGTTAAATGTTTGTAAATAGTTTTGATGAAAATTCTAAATAAAAAAATTAATTTTTAATTAATTTTATTAATAATAATAATAGTAAAGATTTATTTATCATTTTCTCCAGGTGTAAAAAAAAAACAATTATGCATTTATACCAACTTTTGAAAGAAAAAAAAATCATCTCAAAACGTAATAATAATAATTTTCATTTCTTTCACCTTTTCTTTTTCGACCTCCTATTTTTTTTCTTCTCATAACCTTACCATTTTTCTCTTTTTTTTTTCTTTTATTACTTTTAATTTGCAAAAATAATAATAATAATAATAAAATTAATTCGGCTCGTAATTTATTTAAGGAAAGGAAAGAAAAAAGAAAAAACCCAAAAAAAAAAATTATTTGCATGAGAGTCACGATGTTTAAAAAAAAAAAAATTATTACCGTTGCGGTTATTAAACTCCCCATGCGGATTTTTTTCTTTTTTAACTCGTTTTTTTAAAAAAAAAAAAAATTTATTATAATTTAAAAAATAAATTACGGTGGAAAAAAAGGAATAAAAATTCATTCATTCATTCACTCATTCACTGATTTTTCTAAAGTATATTAATCGTTATCATTATCATTTCTTAACGACTCATCTAATTGTTTTTTTTTTTGTACCGTCAACACAAAAGAAATTAATACGATTTTAAATAATTATTATTAACAATAACATTTGATTTATCATCATCATTATTATTATTATTATTAACATTAAAAATTTTAACGCGAAAAAGAAAAAAAAAAAATTTTGTGGTCGGTTTCGTTAAAACTAAATAATATTAATTGATAATTTATTAAATTAATAATTATTACGTCATTTTATAAATATGAAATTATTGAAATATGTTGTTATGTATAATCCTCGGAGAGAGAAAGAGAGAGAGAGTGAGAGAGAAGAGAGAGAGAAAAACGTTAAACTGGAAAAAAAATTATTATTATTATTTTTTTATTTATTTTAATTACCGTAATAATTAATTAACGTCAATATTATTGATAATAATTCACGTAAACGGTCGAACTTTGTATGACGACGACGACGACTAGTAATTACAAAATAATAATAATAATAATAATAATAATAATAATAATAATAATAATAGAAATAATAATAACTGTAAAAGCTACGTTTAAATGTTTATTATTTATTAACTTTAAATTTCTAGAATTTTCTTCTTTTTTTTTTTACTAGAATTTTACTAATAATAATTATTATTATTATTAATAAATATGGCGAATGTTTTAAAAGTTTTACAATTGACGTATCGACAAAAAAAAGAGAGAGAAAGAAAAGTTGTTTTTTTAAAGTTTGTGTTTGTTTTGTGTTCGATTAAATAAATTTACAAACACGTCGAGTTTTTTTTTTTTTTATAAATAAACTAATCACATTCAATCTGGAATTGTTTGTGGTTGTTTCCTCAATCCTCCCCCTCCCCTTTTCCCCCTTAGCAATAACTCATTTCGCAGTTTTTATTATTATTATTATTATTAATTATCGTTTAATATAAAATTTTCAAAGCAATAATTAAATTATAAATAATAATAATAATAATAATTATTATTATTATTATTATTACAGAACGATTGTTGAAATTTTGTGGTTTTTTTACGTCAACACGTCAAAAAGTTTTACTTTTATTTTCCTTGGCAAGGACAAAAAAAGAAAAACAAAATGGCGTTTAACAAGAAAAAAAGAAAATTTTTTCACGTGACTTTTTTTTTTTTTTGCGACGTCGTTGACACAAATGAACAAACACAAACACACAAGTACGAAAAAAATGTTTTCGTTTATTGAAATCTTTAATATAAAAAAAAAATCACACCCAACAAACAACAAACGATTTCTTTTTTTTTTAATAAAACTTTTTAACGATTGTCATCGTCCTTTAATAATAATAATAATAAAATTTTCTTTTTTTATTTGATTAATTATCGAAAAGGTTATTTCAAATATCATTATTATTATTATTTATTGTTTGGTTTTTTTGTTTGTTTGTTTGTAAGTAATCGATAAGCCTTTTATAAGGTTGTCTCCAAAGACGTTTATTTTTTCGAAAAGTTTGTTGTATTTGTAAAATTGTTTAAAAGATTTTTCTCATTTGTCATTTCTTTCTTATTTGTTTGTTTAAGGGAAGAAAAAATTAATGACGTCATTCATTATTATTATTATTATTTAGACGTGGATAAATTAACGAACGAAAGAAAGAGGAGACATTTTATAAATTATAATAATAATAATAAGTTTTTATTAATGTTTGTTTGTTTGTTTGTTTGTTCGTTTGTTAATTTAACGATTTGATTGATATTGAAATAACAAAAAACAATAAAGACCACCGGGTGATTGATAATGACGAAACTTAAAAGAAAAAAAATCTCAACGGGTATCGATTATCGATCGTTTATCGATAAAATAAAAAAATATTTTGACGTCATTTTTAATATCAACATCGACTTCCGGTTAAAATTTTCTTTTGTTTGAATTGTTTTCCCGTTGGTTTTTTTTTTTGTATACGCGGCGTTTGTTTGTTTGTGCGACGACAACCACAAATTTTTGGTTTAATAAATTTTTATTATTATTTTTTTTAAAAGAAGAAATGAAAATAATTTTTTTTTCTTCTGCTTTTCTAAAAGGAAATCAATCAACGTTAAAAAAAAATTTTTTTTTAATAATAATAATAAATTGACCGGTCGGTACATGAGTGAGAGTTTAACATCTCAATTAAGAAAAAAAAAGAAATTAATATGAGGTCTTGAGGTTCTGGAGAATTCGAATCGATTTTTTTTTTTACTCATTTTTATACCTGGACATAAAACAAATTTAAAACGCGATACGAACGCTTCGAAACTAAAAAATCCGTTCGGGTTAAATTAAATTTTTTTTTTGGTTTATTCTCCAAACCGAAATCGAAATCGTTTAACTGGAAATTTTCTCCAGAAAAATCAAATAGATAATAATATCGATTTTTCTTACCTAACGGTGATGAATTAACAGGTCGTCGAAAATTATTATTATTATTGTGATTGGGCGTTCTTCTTGTTTCGGATAATCCGGCAACGGCTGCAGCTGCTGCTCTGTTGCTGCTAGACATAATGGCAGCAATTGAAAAATCTGTTGCTCTCGTTTTAACCGATGGTACGACCAACATAGCTGCCGCTGCCGTTGGTAATGCAGGAGTAGCATCTTGCACGGCTCCCAAAATCATTTTCGAAAAAAATATATAATAAAATCGATACGACGAACGAAACAAACGGAAAACAAACAACAAACAAACCGTCAAACAAAAAAAAAAAAAGAAAACCGTTCGAGTCACTTTCCGACGGGAAAATTTTAACAAAATGTTTTTTCCCGAATTTTTTTATTCATGTTTTTTTTTTTTTTTAAAATGTTTTAAGGAAAATTTTTTTTCGAAATAATAATAATAATAATATAAAATTAAATTTTTTTTTTGATTTTGTCGTAGCACAATCACAAAATACACGACATCACATTCCACAATCGTGTCACTAACGTGTCTTACGCGAAAAAAAAAAAATTTTTTTTTTTTTTGTTTAGGTGGGGTTACATTGCATGCGTGCTGCGTAATTATCGAAGTAAAAAAAAAAAAAAACAACAACGCGCCCAAAGGTAAACCGAATATACCTTTTTTAATAATAATAATAATAAATGTAAATAGTAAAAGATACTCGTACCCCGTTTGTATCAGGTACCTAAAGCGATTCACGCGCTTACATAACTGCAAATGGCTACGATATACAAAAAGAATAGTCCGAAAACGTCCGCAAGATATCAGGTCGGTAAAATTTTCATTTCCCCTCAAAGTAGGCGGAGTTTTATATTTAAACGTATATACATATATATATATATATAAATTAAAGTCGGTTGAAAAAGCAAACGACGACGACGGATTCGGTGCGGTGGTTAGAAAGAGAGAGAACGACTTAGGGAGAAATGGTTAATAAGGTAACCATGAAAAGCTAACAACTAGTAAAATAAAATCTTTCTTTTTTTCTCTCTCTCTCTCATTTGAGTTGGTAGGCGGAGCATTAAATACATTTGAAAAACGTTGGGCGGTTTGAGTTTTTTCTCTTTTTTTTTACCTGATCAAAACAAAAAAAAATGTATAAAACATTTTTAACAAATGGAAAAAACCGTCTTAATTTGTTAACAATTTTCAATTTTCCCTTTTTCCAAAAAAACAAATACGTTATTGTTTTTAAATATGGACACTTTTTTTTGTTTATATTTTAATATATATTTTATATACTTTCACTTTATGATGAGAGATGATCATTTTGAAAAAACAATTTAATTTTCCCAAAAGATTTACTTCCACGCCTTAAAAACAATCGGGGGACACGGGTGGGAGTGAGGAATGGGGGAGAGTTTATGTATTATGCTAGAGTTTAAAAAAAAAATAATATTAATAATGTTTTTTTTGCGACAATGACGACGGTTGGATAAAGTTTAACGAACGGGTTATATACATACATATTTGAATTCAAAGACTACGGCGCACAAATCAATATTTAAATATTAGTTGAAACGTAAAAAAATTTTTAAGCAGAAGAAAATTACCATTATTATTATTATTATTACCGAAGTGAAAAAAAAAAAAAAAAATTTTTTTTTTTTAAATGCGTGCGTGAGTTTTGTGTGTGTGTGTGTGAACGTGTTTTCCCTACGTGTGTGGGCCCTTAGGTTGTTACGATTGTTCTTAATGATCTTTGCCACGCATCATTTACACAAACTGCGTCTTCTAACGTCTTCTGTGTCGTACGAATTTTTTTTTTCTCCCTCTCTCCTCCCTCCTTCCCAATTATCCTCTTCCGGTTTGTTTTTTTTTCCGTCGTCGTCGTCGTCGTCGTACTCATCATCATTATTATTCCTATTATTATTTTTTCGTTATTTTGAAAATTATTGTTTTTAATTTTTTTTTTTAAACTTTAGGAAAGTGAACGGGGAGGGGTGGGGAGGGAAGAGGAAATGAAGAGTCAAAGAAACGGAAGTGAAATAGAGAAAAAAACCGGCATAAAGTTTTTTTTTTCTTTTCTCCGGTGTCGTGAAAAATTATTTACGCGTTTCAACTATTCTAAACACGCGCACGCACGCACACGCACACACACACCAGGTGTAATATTAAAATTATTTTTAATTTACTTAAGGCGATCGAAAGAAAGAGAGTGCGGTCGATGAGTTTTTACAAAAAGAGATGAAAAAAAAAAAAAACTACCGCCATCACCGCCACCACCACCACCATCACCATTACCACCACCACCACCATCACCACCACTACAACCGCCACCACTCACTCCAATTTGCCAGATGTCGTCGATACATAAAAATCGATTATCGATTTTTACATACACAAAAAAATTAATACCCGAAAGAAATAAATAAGAATTGATTAAATTAATTAAATAATAATCTATTTTTTTTTCTTTTTATAATTTATTACTTTTTTTCTTAGGGTAATAAATTTGCAAATGAAAATCAAAAAAAAAAAAAAAAACAAGTTTTACGTATTTATGATTAATTTTTTTTTTTGCAAACTAAATGAAATCGTTTCTGTTTTATTACCTGTTCGAATATATTTTTTATTACTTTCCTTTAAAAAAAATTACTCGATGAATTTTTCTCCCCCCCCTTTCGGGTTAAAAATTACGCACTCGTAGCTTAATAATAATAATAATAAATTTGAATAATACATCATCGAAAAATTTCAACCACTGAATATTATCATTATCATTATTTATTACCGTTACGTAATTTTTTTTTTTGGCCGATAGTTTAAAGGAAAAATTACCCGAATAAAAAAAAAAAAATTTTTTTGAAAAGGTCAAATTATTTAATTAGGGTAATTATTAAAAAAAGTGCAAAAGCCTCACGTTTTTATACCTCCTCGAGCGTCATAATTGCCGTATTTGCTAAACATTATGATTTCGTACGTGCGGATGGATGGATGGACCTCCTAGTCGCTGATGATCATCATCATCATTTTACCACCGCCATAGTTTTTATTATTATTATTTCGGCCAGTGGCTAATTTATGTTTGAATAATTACTCTTGGACAGTAATTTGAAAAAAAAAAAAATTTTTTTAAATATAATTAAATCCGGGATTTTTTTTTTAGTTATTCGTCGTCCTCCACGGTGGCGACCAATGATAGATAAAAAAAAAACAAGTAATAAAATTTTTAGCAATTGAAGTAATTAAAAATAATAATGATGATGATAATGATAATTTCAACGTCCGTGAGTAATTATTATTATTACTATTTTTTTTTATTTTGTTTCGGTAAAAATTTACGACGGTCACGGAAAAATTTGGGATTGGAGGGGAAAAGGAAGTGGAGAAATGGGAGAGAGAGAGAGGAGGGAAGGAAGGGGTCGGGGGGAAGGCACACGCGAAAATTTTTTATTTATTTATTTCGCAGTTAATATCCATTTCATATCTGATAAGAAAAATATTTTATTGTTGAATAATGAAATAAAATCCCCAAGGGGTGACTTACCTACCTACCTACCTACCTACCTTCCTACCGTTTTGAATTAATTTATACGCCTACTCTCATCTTTAACCACACACTTATGCACTCCCTTCTCTCTCTCTCTCTCTCTCTCTCTCTCTCTCTCTCTCTCTCTCTCTCTCTCTCTCTCTCTTCGAATGATTTGGAACCGAATAATTAAAAAAAAAAAAAAATACAAATGAAAATTACCGCGTGCGCTACTAATAAGAAAGAATTTTTTTTTTTTATTTTCTCCTTCCGCGAAACGAATTTTCATAGAATGAAACACGCACACACACACGCACATGCACACACACACGTATTAAATCTCAATTTAACTCATGTGTAAAAAATTTAAATTCAACGTGAAGTTTAAAAAAAAAAAAAAATTTTCCGCGATAATTTATAACTGTTTTTAAACCATCACACAAAATTAATAACAATACAAATATTATTTATTATTATTATTATTCTTCATACATACGTTTCATTCATTCATTCATTCATTCATTCAGTCAGTCATTTGGGTTTTTAATCATTTGTTAACGCTTAATGATAATATAAATAATAAAAAAAAAAAATATTTATCACAACCGAAATTTCATTCGTTAATTATTATTACCTAAATTATTATAAATCCCGGTTTTTATATTAATTGTTTATAAAAAATTATTACCGTAATAATGTATACGAACGATGATGATGATGATGATGATGATGATGATGATAATAATAATAAATAAATAAAACACGTATAAAAAAAGCGAGAGGGAAAGAGTTAATAAAAAATATAAAAAATTCCAAAGAGATTTTTTTATATTAAAATATTTTATCGTAAATAAAATGACGTAAATGATGACGTCATTTAAAATTAATTTTTTTTAATAAAAAAAAAAACTCGATTTCCCTAAGAAGAAGAAAAAAAATTAATGATAATGATAATAATAATAAATAAGTTTTTCGATAAAGGAATCGTCAATACATAAAAAAAAATTTGTGTGTGTTCGAATGCGCGCGTGTGCGTTTGCGTGTGTGTGCGTGTGCGTGTTTATATATGCGTATTTTCTTACCGATTATGGTATGAATGGGATAATAAATAACAAGATTTCATAAATACTCTAAAAGATTTTTTTTTTTTATTTGTTAAGTAAGTTAAAGACCACAGTAGAAGAAGAAATTTTTTTTTGAATAGAGAATTAAATATGTGTTTACACGAAAAAAGCGTTCATTTATTATTAACTCGTGATTAATTTATTTTTTATTTTCACACGTTTTTTGTTATAAAACGTTTCTTATATTTTTTAAAAGAAGAAAAAGAAAAAGAAGGAAAGAAAAAATCAAATAACTTGTCCTTTATATGAATGTGGTCCCTACCTGAGCGTTCCTGATGAAAGGAGGTTTTTTGTATTCTTTTTTTTTTTAAATAAAAACTATGTTTCGTATTTAAACAGCTTGTGTGTTATTATTATTATTATTACGATCCCTCGTTCTGTCATTTTATCTATCTCTCTTTCTCTCTCTTTTTGATTTATTAAAAAAAATTGTTCATTACAATCAACTGAAAAGATGATGATGATGATGATGAAGAAGGTCCGCGTGCGTTTTGATTAATTAATGGTTAAATAATTAAAATGAATTTTTTTTTTCAAATATCGTTAACCTGGATAAACGTTCTGGAGAAATCGAATAATGAAATAAAAATCAAACAAAAATTCGTAATGAAAAAAAAAATTTATTAAGTTGGCAACTCTCTCTCTATCTCGCTCTCTTCTTTAAAACTCTTTCAATCGTAATTTTTTTGAAAAGGAGAGAGGGAGGAAGGGATGTAAGGAGAGGATAAAAATGTTCTGGAAAAGAAAAAAAATTTTTTTTTTTTGTTTTGTTTATGGCATTTATAAAATGTTTTAAAATATATATATAAACGTTTGAATTTTTTTTTATGTGGAAGATTCAGCAATTTTTGGCATCCCTTCTCGATCTTAGATTTTACACAATAAAAAAAAAAGGAAATCATCCAATGGAAAAAAAACAAAAAAAAAGGAAAATTTTTTTTGTAAAAGTCGAATGGAGATGGTGGCACCCATGTAAAACAAAGGAAGAAGATGATGATTTTGGGAAAAAAAAGAAAAGTTTTCCAAGCTGTTTCCAATGTTTTATATTTTTCAACTGGATAATTTTTGGATATTTCATGTCCAGTTTAATAAAGTTTTAGAGTGAGGAAGGAGGAAAGAGGGAGGGGAGGAAAGCGAAAAAAAAAGGGAAAAAACCAGAAGAGAAAATAATTTTCCAACTGCTACACTTTCGGTTTTTTTCTTTATTTTTTTTTTTCTCTTTTTTTTTACCAATTTCTTCAACTTTCTCTCTTTCTCTCTCTCTTGTTCTTTATCTTTTGCTCCTTTTTTTTTTTTATTACCAAATAGCTTAAACGTGATGATCTCGTTCGTAATTTTTTTCTTTTTTTTGTTGGTCGCGAAATTAGATTTTAGTTATACCTTCCTTCACTCGAAATAATTTTTTTCGCTTGTTCGTTTGTTTGTTTGTTTGTCGTTTGTTATTTATAAAAACATTTTTTATTTTGCGGTAGCACGTATTCCCCGAGTTTTTTTTTTTTTTTAATTTAATTTAAATATAAAAATAAATCATAATTTTTACAATCATCGCACCAAAAAATTAATAAATTATTTTTACATATGTTTTTATTTTTTTCTAACTAAATTGTTATTAATAGATGGGAAGAAGCTGGGAAGATCGGGGGGGGGGGGCGTAAATGACACGAGAAAAACTCGTGCCAACGTAAAAATTATTATTAATACATCATTTTTCTTCTTTTACTATTATTATTATTCGTATTTTTCATTTACGTATTAAAAATTTAATTTTTCTTTCTTTTCTTTTAACAATTTTTCCGTTAACAACTTTTACTTATTATTATTATTATTAAAAATTCAAAACTCATCATTTCCGTTCGTAAAATTTTAACGAACGTCAATTTCTATCATTTTAATTCCATGTATGACGTCAAATAAAAAAAAAAATTGAAATTTAAAAAAAAAAAAAAAGAAACACCAAACGTCAAAGGAAATCCGATTTTATGTTTGTCACTCTTTCATAATAATAATAATAATAATAAATGTAAATTCCCAACGGTCACTCGAACTAAAAAAAAATTCTAAAAACTGTGGGAAAGTCAATTTTTTTTTTGCGTGAGTATAAAAAAAAAAATATCAGTTTTCACGTTCGGTGTTCTCAACCCCCCTAACAATAGTAAATTAAATTTCCTATGAGTTCTTGTTTTTTTAAGAGGGGAGGGGGAATGAAGGGATTGGTTTTGAAGAGTTAAAAGTCTCCAAAAAAAAAAAAAAAAAGGAAAAATATGGAAAGAAGAACTAGAGAAAGCGGAAAAGGAAAACAACAATGGATAAGGGAAATTTACGACTTGGCATAAAGTTTTTTTAGAATCATCAATTCAACCAACCTCAAACCATTATTATTATTATTATCTATATATATAAAATAATGTAAATTTGTAACTAAAAGAAAAAAAAAATTTTTTTTTTTCGCCATTTTTTTTTTTAATAAAAAAATTTTCTTATCTCTCCGTAATAATAAAAAAATTCTGGAGGGAGAAAAAAGGAAGGAAAAAAAGGAAAAAAGGAAAAAGTTGTTTAAAATAACATAATCTCCTCGTGAAGAGCATACCCAACGGAAAAGTATTAAAAAAAAAAGAGAGAGAGAGAGAGAGAGACTTTTAAAAAATTTTTTTCTACATTTTCTTCATCTCCTTCTTATATTTTTTTTTGTCATCTTTTTCATCTCTTTTTTTTTTAACTCTCTTTCACTCTCACCCTTATTATATATAAATACACGATGCTTTAAGAATAACTAATCGTTTCCCTTATGAGACATTTTTTTTTTTTTTTTATTAAGTTTTTCCCCACAAACGATTTTTCTAAAAGAATCATCCAGATTGGCGGATCATCATTTAATCCAGAATTCATGTTTCTAATGTTGATTTTCTTTAACTTTTTATCATTATTATTATTATTATTATTATTATTATTATTTTCTTTCTTTCTTTCTTTTCATTTTCTTCTTATATAAACTTTTAGGCCGTTTAAGCTTTTTTTTTTTTTGTTTTTCTAAAAAAATCTTTTTCTGCCACCTGTGTATCATTATCATTCAGTTTAAGTTTTAAATTATTTTTCTTTCTCTCTTTTTCCTCTCCTTCTTCTTTCTACCTTTTTTTTTTAACTCTGATTTATTTTAAATAATTTTCTTTTTTTTTTCTTTTTACTTATATGATAAAATTTGTAGGAAAACAAAAAAGAGAGGAAAAAATAAATAAATTTTCCCGAAAAAAAAAAAAAGAAAATTTTTCGTAAAATGAAAAAAATTGTGGATGGATTTCCCGATGATGTGATATTAAGAAAAGTTAAATTTAAGGAGGGGAGGGGAGGGAGAGAGAGAGGAAAATATTAAATTCCGATTACATAAATATAAATTTTTTTAAAGTTTAAATGAAATTTTTTTTTTTTTTTTAAAAATACGGAAACATCAGGAACGGAAATGAGAAAAAAGAAAAAAAATGGGGGGAGGGGAAGGGAGACAGAGAGAGAGAAAAAAAACGGAAAAGAAAAAAAATAAAATAAAGAAAATTAAGTGGGATTATAAGTTTTCATTTTTTTTTTTTTTTTTTTAAAAAGATGCCGTACGTTGTTTTAATCCGTGTCATTTACGTCAAATTTTCCTTGAAAATGTTAATATAATGGCCGTAAAATTAAATGAGAGAATACTTTTCGAGATTTTTTAATTTTTTTTTCTTTTTTCCTCCTTCCCCCTTTTTTTTTTTTTTTTTTTTTTTTTTAAATGCAGTGTACAGGGGGTTCTTTCTTATACATCATCCCTTAATTTTTTTTTTATTCCCGATAAATCAAATAATTTTTTTTTTAATTAAAATTTTTTGGGTTTGAGATTTACGTTTCCAGCTTCCGCTTTTTTTTTTTTTGTTAAACCAAGAGAAAACCATTTTGCAATAACCTCCCCATTCGGCAGCAGGGAGAGTGTGGGACTCACCCGAAGCCACTACACAAATAAAACTCTTTCCTGGAGGGAGGGGCGCTCACGGGAATACAACCTGCATTTCAACCTCGACCCCTTTTTGAACCAAAACCATGAGGTTCACGCTCGCGACGGTGGGAATTCTATTTGAGGAAGATCCTTGTACTTCCCTTTTTTACCCTTCGAGACATGGTCCCGAACTGCCAACATCGTTCCTGCCTCTTTAGCAGAGTCCTCCCCTTTCACGCCGCAGCTCCACATTTTCCCTATTTTAGATCAAGTACCCAGTTTCACCCCCTCAAACAAGGATCGCCGCATCCCCAAGGCATCGGTAGAGTGCTAAGTTACTTATCCTTTTAGGTACAAGACTCTTCCTGTTAAGACTAGCTAAAATTGAACTCCCACTCCTAAGATTTAAACCCACAACTCTTAACTCGGTGATTTTTGGGCCGATTTTTCCCCTTTTTCGGGACTAAACCTGGCTACTTTGGGCCCACCAAGGTATCCAAGTTGATGATTTACCCCTAGCGAACGCTTAGTCGACGTGGAAAATTCAATCCCGAAATCCCCGCCCTTAAAACATCCTCTTACCTAGCCTCCGAGTAATTGGATTACAGGAGTACACCGTCACTCCCGGTACAGCTTCTGCTTCCGTTATCATTTTTTTTTTTTAGCGGAACATTCTGTAGATGTAATAATTCTTCACTCCCCCAAGTAATAGACGATTAAACCAGAATTTTATCACACAAGGGACAGCGTGTAAATAAACAGGAACAATTTGAATAAAAATTAAAAAAAAAAAAAAAAAACTGAATGTGTCGCGCGAGTTTTTTTTTCCTTCTTCTTCTTACGACATTTTAATGAGTAAATTTTTTTAAATTTTTTTTTAAAAAAAAACTTAAAAAAAAAAACTTTTTAAAGGTTAATAAATAAGATTTTATCGTTTGAACACATTGTTCTAGAACTTTTTTTTTTCTCTCCGTCTTTAATTTGTTTTTTTTTTTTTTTTTTCATTTTTATAAATATTATTCAATGACGGATAAAATTCTTCTTAGGGGAAGAAGAAAATAATAAAAAAAAAAAAAAAACGTGGAGGAAAAAAAAAGAAAAAAATTTTATAAATTAAAAAAATTGTTCAATAAATATCCCTTAAGTGTATCATTTTTTTTTCACTCCTCCCTCCCTCCCCAGGCCCTTCCTGAATTAAATTACCTTTGAAACAAACGAACAAAATTAAATCTTGTGGAGAGGGGAGGGGGAAAATTTTTATTTTATTTTATTTTTCTTACGGGAATAAATAAAAAATAAGTTTCGCACACGGAGGCAATTAAAAAAAAATTCAAACGAAAGACAAAAAAAACGTGGAAGGAGAAAAAAAAAAATGAAATCCTTCTTTGGTGGGCCATCTTACTGACAGGTGAATGAATCGGTGACTTACAAGAATATCTATCAAATGTTATGAATATGCAATGATGCAAATGCCACGTTTTTTTATGACAATATAAAATAACGTTTCACTCTTTTTTTTTTTTTTGACTGAGAATCTGTTGCAATATGGTGTGCGAGTAACAAAAAAGTTTGATGATGATGATGATGATGCTGACACGAAAAATTTTTAAACTCTCGCGAAAGGTGAAGAATTAATTTTTTTGTACAAACGTTTATTCAAAAAATAATAAAAATCGGTTGTCGTGATTTAATTAGAAAGGGAAGGAAGGAAAAGAGATAAAAAACATTAAAGGGGGGGGGAGTTTAAAATCGTGTATAATAAAACCACGCCGCGGATTAGATAATCTAACCGAAGGGCAGCAACAGCAGCAGGAGGAAATAAGGGTGAATAAAGAGAGAGAGAGAGAGAGTGAGAGGAAAAGACAAACAAACATGAAAAAAAAAAAATCGGTAAGAAGAAATTGTTGATATACAAAGACAATAAAATGGTTGAAATTCTCCGGGGATGAATGGTTATACCCCCAAAATAAGGGATTAAAATTTTTTTTCGTTCAATTTTAGCGACACACACACACATGGGCAATTTGAGGGGGGCGGGTGTTATAACAAAATTATTAAATGGATTTGATTGTTGATTTCCGTTTGTTTGTTTAACGTAAATAAACTCTTTCTTTTTCCCCCTCTCTCTCTCTCTCCTTTAAACAATTTATGCCAAATGATTAATTAAATAATAATAATAATAATAATAATAATAATAATAATAATAATAATAATAATAATAATAAATTTAAACTAGTTTAAAAAGTGCAAACAAACAACGTGCCAAAAAAACAAAAAATTATTAAGGCCCTAAAAAAAAATTTTTTCATTGTCGGCCATTAATTTTTTTTCCTTTTACACCTTTCTACGATTAAATAAAATTTTTTTGATTTATAACAACAACAACAACAACAAACATAAAATTCATTGTTAATAAATTATAGAGTATTAATAATTTATATTAATAATAATAATAATAATAAATTTTTTTTCAAGGTCAATCAATTTTTTTTTTAAACATCAACGGATTGTGACGACAATAAAAATTTTGTGCAAAATTTTATGAATTGTAAAAATTTTTGGAGTTTCAAAAAATAAATGTCGAAAAATTTAAAAAAAAAAAAAACAACGAAGACGACAAACAACGAGGACGACAAACAAACAAATGATAATTTAAAGTTTATTAAAAAAAATAACTCGATTGTTCACGCATCTGCCACTCTACCTAATCTCCTGTTTAATAAATGATGAAACAAACAGACAAACAAAAAAATAAGGATACGATTTAACAAAACTAGAATATATATATATATGTCGTTTTCCCAAAAAAAAAATAATAAAAATGATTATGATGATGATGATGATAATAATAAAACTAATTATCAACAGGCACGTATTCCTGTCAGAAAAAAGTTGACGATCCTTCCCTCAAGTGTCTTCCATCAACCCATTTATTAAAAAAAAAAAAAAAAAAAGAAAAACAATTTGAAAAAAAAAAATTAAAAAACAACACCTTCTTTGTTTATTTTTTTTCTTTTTTTTTTTTTATATAAAATTAATTAACCACGAAAAAAAAAAAAAAAAGATTGTCTGCGATTTCTCAATAAACAATTATCTGTCAACAGTTTTTTATTTTGTTGGTAAAACTGGGTCGGTAAAGCCCAATTGGTGGTCTCGTCGTGTAACAAGTTTCAACGACCCCGATATTGCCATACCACCAACATTATTATCGTGTCAATAGTTAAATTTTCCTTCCTCGCAATATATATATATTTGAAAAATTACTTTTCCTTCTTGTACCACCCGCGATTATTATTATTATTATTATTCCATTTCCTTCTCCTTTTTTTTTTTTTTTGGAAAACGGGGGGGTACAATAAAATAAAAATAATAATAACCATAAAAAATTCCACGCGTCTGTTTATTAAAAATTAATTTTTTATTAACAAATTCGACGACGACTTTTTATATGTTTATTATTATTGTTATTATTATTATTATTATTATTATTATTATTATTATTATTATTATTATTATTATTATTATTATTAATATTATTATTAATTATTATTATTAGTTAAAAAAATTTTTGATTTTTTAAATTTATTTTGTGTTTTAAATTTTTTTTTTACACTCAGATTTTTCTTTATTTTATCCAACCAACCAACCATCCTTCAACAAACAACCAACAAACAACAACCGTCTTTCTCCTCCCCCTTCTTCCCCCCTCCTCCTCCTTCTACTCCATTCTTCCCCTTATCGTAAGAGAGAGAGAGAGAGAGAGAAAAAAAAATTCATTTCACGGTTATGAAATTTAAAATAAGAAGTTTTTTTTTTTTTTTAGACCATTTCCGTTCTTTACTCACTTCAATTTACTTGATTAATTGACTTTAAAAATAAGTTTAAAACCGATAAATGAGTGCAAAAGTCGGCACGGCGGCTTTTCGGTACGTTTTTTTTAAAAAAAAAAAAAAAATAATAATTTAATGGTTAGTGACCCGGTTACAAAGAAAAATTTTTTTTCTCAGTTGTTTTGGGCGTGTTAAAGGTTACAAACACCGAAATCATGTCCATCTTTTGATTTTTCATACGGATCCCTCAATTTCACTTTCCATCCCTCTCATTAATTTTTTTTTTTTTTTCAGGTGACATCGTACTCACTCGCACACACATACCCAAAGTAAACGATTGTTTCCCATGGAAAACGAAAAGAAAAAAAATTCATGTGCGACAAAATGATAAAAACGCACGTTGTTGTTAGGTTAGGTTTTTGATGATATTTCTTTGTAATGTGATAGCCACTCATAAAATGTCACATGGTTACACGCATTAAGTGTACGTGCTGTTTAGTTATATACGGAAAACCTCTCGGTAAATGAAAAAGATATTAACGTGTCATGTTTTTTTTTTTTTTTTTTCTGTAAATAAATCAAATTATATAAATTACGCGTTAAAAATTCAGTTGCGGGTATTATTAGAAAAAATACACTTCTCTTCATTTCTAACATTTTTTTTTTTTATGTACGTAACTAACCGAGCAACCACGATACTAAATCGACGACATCTTAAGGTATCGAGTAAATAAGTATTGAAAAAAAAACTTATTTTAAATAATAATAATAATATAATAAATTTTATGAGTTTGTCTCTCTTTTAAAACTTAAATCGATTGTTTACAACAACAACAACAAACAAATCGAGTAGGGAAAGACATTTAACGTTTTTTTTTTTTTTTACCTCTTCGGAATTGTCGGTAGCAGTTTTTATCTGTTTATTTATTAATAAAAAAAAAAAAAAAAAATTTTACACTTAATTATTTTTTTTCTGTATTATGTATTTTTTAATTTTTTTTTTTTTTTTTAAGTAGTTCTAGTAGTAGTCTATACGATTCGTTTTCAAAAAAATTATATACATACTTGTATTCCGCTTTAAAAAAAAAAAAAAAAACTAAAACTACGTGACGCTATTAAATCGAAGCGTAAAGTTGTTAAATTAAATGTTAAAAAAAAAATTTTTGGCACCGTAAATACGTGATTCGTGATATAAATCATTTTATTTTTTTTTTAATGAAAACATTCGAATTAATTTTGTTTGTTTGTATGTTAGCCCACCCCCCACCCCACCCTTAAGCTCCCACCCTCCCCCCAACCCTAATGTCGTTGGATTTTATATAAAAAAAAATTAAACTTACCGAATAATGATTTGAACGATGCCTGTGCCACGCCACGTGTTAATTTTTTTGTTTTTGTTTATCTTTTTGGTCGCGCGCGGATTTTGCGCGATTTTATGCAAAAAGGGCCTAAAAATAAAATTGTTTTCCGGGCGCTTTTCTTGGGATTTGAATGTAAAAAGGTCATAATTACATTTCTTTTTATTAATAAAATAAATTTTACGTATTTCCGTTGAGTGATTGATTTCGGATACGAGATTATATATGATTGTATGTATATATAAACGATAGGAAAAGACATTAACGTTTTTTTTTTCTTTCTTTAACATTTTATACAAAAAGACATTAGTAGTTGTTTGATCTTGTCATTGATATCATTTTATCATCTAAAAATACACAGAAATATTTTCCTAATGGCTTTATTGTTAACTTATTTTTCATTCGACGTTTAACAGACGTTTTTTTTTTTTTTTTTTTACGTTCCATTCCTTCTAGAAAAGAAGAAGAAAAAACTTTTTTTTTTTTATTCGTTTAACAAAAAAAAAAAAAAAAACTTTTAATTTTATAAAAACGAATCATTCAAATCATCTAATTGATCGGTGTTCTAATTTTTTTTTTTTTCCATACAAACATTCATTTTTTCCACGTGATTTTCCACGTGATTTAAAATTTTTAACCTTCTTCTCGTGACGTTTTTAAAAAAAATATATTGAGTGATAATTAAATCGATTGTTTTTTTTTTTTTTTTAAAGTAACAAACACATTGAAAAACAAAAATATGTCAAATTGTTTTGTTTGTTGTATCGAACGTGGCAGAAACACGATTTGTTTCTACCCGAATAATTTGTTTTAAATATTATTACGTAATAAAATTTGATTATTATAATCAAACGAATATTTTTTAATTGATTGTATCGAATTGATGTTACGATTTCTCATCGGCAAAATTATTAAAGGAGAGAGAGAGAGAGAAATTATTCAAATATTTTCTATATGACAAAATGTCATTTAAAATATGATGGAAGGATATTACGCAAAGAATATATAATTTTTTTCTGTTTGCGTTTGTTTGTTTGTTCAAATTTAAAAGAAGTAGTAATTTATTATTTTCTGTTGTAATGGTAATACATAAATACAGACAAAGGTATATCAAAAAAAAAAAGAACATAAATTGATTATACTATTAAAATATATATAAATGTATGCATGAAAAAAAAAAAAAACAAAAATGGTATGTTGACTAAAATTGGATGACAAAATGACAGTCCAATCTTGGGCCACCAACCGTGGCTTAGGGGTCGTGAGTTAAGAAATCGAATACGTCGTCAATCAAATATTCAAAAAAAAAAAAAAAATTTTACCTGAAAGTTTTTAGTTGATTGTATGTATTATTATGTAACCCTCGAAAATAAAATTTAAAATAAAAATTAAACGTTAATTTTTTTTTTTTTATATCGATTAATCGCGTGTAGGTACAGGTACACATAATTGTAACTAACGGAAGCCATATATCGTGATGTACTAATGAATAATCAAAAAAAATTAAAAACCATAAGAAATAATTTTTTTATATAAACCCACTCTCAACTCATACACACACGTGCTCTCTTAACAGTCGTGAAATGAGTGTGTGCGTGTGTGTGTGTGTGTGTCGAGTACCTGGATTTTAGGTATCCCGTTGCGAAGACGATGACAAAGCTGCTTGATTTTCTGATGGCTCTTGCTGAGAATCATTTGGTCTTAAGCACTAATCTTTTGCCCCCGGAGGGTTTAAAGTTTAAACCAACAATCATTTCTCTTTTACTTATTTTTTTTGTGTGGGGGGAAGGGGGAGGAAAGTTTATTCATTTTTAACCTTTTCATCCGTAAGAAAATTATTTATGAAATATATTTCTCGGGGAGTCTTTTCTTATGTGTGTGTGTGTGAAATCATTCAACAGGACAAAAAAGAAGAAAATTTTTTTGGAAAGTGTTAATTTATGTTTGCGACATTTTCGACCTTGAAAAATTTTACCTCCCGTAAAAAAAAAAAAAAAAATTTTTTTTAAATAATGTTAGTTATTTAATCAATTTACCATTAACGCACACACGCGCACGCGCCTACCTCTTTATATCAATTTCAACAAACGAAGGCCATTAACAATAAAAAAAAAAACGGGGATAAGAATTTTTACATGGCGAAGACACGAAAAAAAAAAAAATGTGAATGATGACTTAAGATGAATGTTTTCAACCGGCGTGACGGGTGACGGGACGATACCTCGTTAGCTACTCCACTGGTGGCCGACGTACCTACCTTCAGGGAGTTCATCAAAAACGATGACACATCTTTCGCGTCTCGATAACTTTTTTTTTTTCGAATGAAATAACATTGGGAAAAACCGTTTGAAACCACGTCGACAGGAAAGAAAGAAAAATTTTTTTTTTAAAACGATCAATTTAAATCCGAACAGCCATGTTGTTTCAATAAGTTCACATTCTCATTAACTTTTTTTTTTTCGTCGACCAAAAAAAAAATGAATAATACCCGAGCGAGCAGCAACTGTCAATCAAGAAATTACTGCGGCTTTATTTAAACAAACAAACAAACAAACAAACGTTAAATAAAAAAAAACAAGGTGAAATTAAAAAAAAAAAAAAAGTCAATTCAATATGTATGTATATACGATACACCACAGTATAAGTTAAACAAGTTTTGATTAATTTTCTCTTATGGTAAACGTTATTGTTAAACCCTCTCTCTCTCTCTCTCTCTTTCTATTTCGAACCCTTCAAATGTAATTTGCATAAATCCCATGAAAACCCCTCCTCGTCCCTCCCTCCCTTAAAATCGTTTCTCATCATTGAAATGACCCGCGATAAATTAATATTGAAAACAATAAAGAGATGAAGACTAAAAAAAACGTTTTTATCATATTTTAGGGTTGACGCTGCTTTGTTTTTTTTTTTTTGTCGACAAAAGGGGAGAGGAGAAGGAGGTTATGAAAATTGCGACAAAATTTCTTTTTTTTGCATGCAACATTTTTTCAAGCGATTAAAAAATTATTTGTCGGCGTAAAAAAAAAAAAAAAAAATTCCAAACTCTTGAAACAAAAGGTTATTTTATTTAATTTTTCATAAATTAACATAAAAGAAAAAAAAATGAAGGTTCTAAGATTAATAGACTGTAGAAAATTAATTTTTCAGGTACTACATAGTCATTGTTTTAATAATAATAATACGCCGTTTCTTATTGATAGTTATTAACTTTCCAATTATTATTATTATTGTTTTAATATATATGGTAACTCATTCGAACGGGAGCTTACTACTCATTTGAAAAAGTTATCATTATTTTTTTTTCTTTGTCTTATCACTCATCATTTTCAGAAGAGATTGTCGCACAATCGCAAATTAAATTCCTTTTTTTTATATTTTAACTCTCTCTTTCTCTCTCTCTCTCTCTCTATCTCTCTCTTAGTAATTTAGTAGCATTTAATAATAAATAAATCATAAATTACCACAAGGTTTTCACTTAAAACGAAAACAAAACAAAAAAAAGGGGTAAAAGAAGAGATAGAAAGAGAGAGATAGACAGATAGAGAGTTAATCCAACATGATATCAAACCAATTTAAGAAGTGTTACAAATGAGATTTACTGTAACACAAGGGATAAAATGTATCTATCACTTGATGGTAGGGGCGGGCACAAACACAATGGGAAATATAAGTTTAAGGGCGTTAGGGAAAAAAAAAAAAAAATCATCCCTCCAAAAAAAAGGGTCCAAAAAGGGACTTAAAGTCCGATTTTTTCCCTATCCTATTACACCGGAAAAAAAAAGGACAACAACAAGAGAGGGAAAAACGGAAATAAAATAATGATAATAATAATAATTTTTTTAATTGTAAAGGATTCATCGGGTTATATTTTATATTAATCAATTTGATTTATGTTCGATTTGCGGTTTTTTTTTTTTTCAAAATAATTGCTACGGTTCGAATTTCCTTTTTTTTTTGTTATTGTTAGCAAATTTTATTTTAATGGAGCAAAAAAATAAATAAATAAATAAATATTTATTTATTAAATCTTTTTATACTTTTCCTTCTTTTTAACAACGGAAACCAGGTAACAGGTGACCTCTTAACCTCAGACTAATGAATAAAAACCAACTAATAATTTGTCTTGTTTTTTTTACGTACAAACAAACAAACAAACGAATGATAAATATGCGAAGAATGATTGTCGTCGTTTTTTTTTTTACAAAACATAAACTTGTGGAAAGGTTTAAATAATTATTATTATGTTGACCATTAAGGTGACCATAATCAATCTTTTTTTTTTTATTTTCATCGTGTTTTGAATTCAACATTTTTTTTTCTTATTTCATCAAATTTTCGCGCACATACACACACAAAATTCTTATCTAATTGATAAAAAGTGATAACGCGACGATTAAAAGGATTTTTTTTTTTCTAGTCAGTAATAAAAATAATTTTTTGTTTAACCGAACGATTGAATATGGCGTTAATGTTTTCTTTTTTTTCTTTTTCGAAAGATTAATTATCTTATGTAAAAAAAAAAAAAAAAAGTGGCGCCAACCTTTAAAGGTCACGAACTGCCAAAAAAAAAATGAAATGATGATTGTCTATTGTTTATATATACGACTACGAGGGTATGAAAAATAAAAAAAATTCGATGAAATTTTTTTTTAAAACAAAAATCGCATGGCGTGAGCCACGCGTTTGTAAAGTACGACGAAATTGAAAAATTATTTTTTTAACGTGTCATTAGAGTTTATTCGCGAGTTTAACACACGCACGCACACACACAAACAAAATAAATGAAATTTTTAAATATGAATGAAAAAAAAAAAAATGTAACCTCAGTCCTATAAATTTATTCATCTGACACGACACGAAATTGGTGCCGATTTGTCTTTGGCATTATAAAAGAACACCCACCTACGCCACTGACAAAAACCATGACCGACGGTTCGCGGAAATATTTAAATTTTTTTTTTCCCCGGTTTTCCAAAAAAGAGGCATTAAAAAACTAAATGAATGATAGAGATTAGAAAAATATTGAAGATTTAAATTCGAAAAAGCAGACGACGTAAAGTTTTTTTTATTTTTATTTTTCAATATAATGAATTTTAAAAAAATTCTATTATTATTATTATTATTCGAAATATTTTTTTTTATGGTTTTCGTATCCGTTACATAAATTATAAAAAAAAAATTGAAAACTGAAGCCATTTTTTTTTTTTTCATTTTTAATGAAAGAAAATGTGTTAAATAATAATAATAATTATTAGAAAATGGATTCGAAAACGTAAAAAGTATAAATTTAGTAGTAGAAAATTTTTAAAATGAATGAAAGAATTTAAAAAAAAAAAAAATATGTATTTCCATAGAAGAAGAAAACGTACATTTTGAATTTCAATTAGTTTAAACCGTGGGGGTCTCTCTTTTAAAAGTGATAAGTGTAGCCAATTACTACTGCCACGAAAAGGTAAAAAACATGTCTTTGGAATGTTACTGCTACTGTACATTTCGTTTCGTATTTATTAACGTGAGCAAATTCAAATGTGAGAAATTTTATTAGTAAACATAAACACCATTTTCCCTTCCCCCTTCTCTCTCTCCTCCTAGCCCCCCTTCCGGTGCCATTTTTTTTTTCATTCATTCACTCACTCACTACATCTACTACTCGTATTTTTACGTTAAATATTTTTATCGTAGAATATTCCAGAACGATTTATATTTTTAAATTTGAAAATTAAAAAAAAATCAACGATGAAAACATGTCCGTTATATATTATTATTATTATTATTTAAACGAAAGGAATAAATTACGTAATGGATAATTTTAAGTGTATATAACAATAATAATAATAATAAAAATAATAATACTAAAAAACAAATCGTAAAAATATGTTGATTTAAAATAATAATAATAATAATAAAATCTAATCGAAAAAAAAAAAATAATAATAATAATAATAATAGTATTAACTGGTTAACACGAGAGATTCTTCACGGGTTTCTTCAAATAACAAAATTCTTTTAACACTAATAAAACATAAAAAAAAAATAATAATAAATAAATTACGACCGGTTAAATAATTTTTAAAATAAATGAATAGAAAGGGAAGAAGGAGACTAAAAGAGGTGACAAATTTTTTTATTCAAAATGGCCGTCAAAAAAAAAAAAACATAAAATAATATAAAATACTATGAAGAAATCCGCGTGAAAATTATACATTTGCCACTTACTCAAAAAAAAAAAAGAATTTCATCTTAGGATATAAATTTATTTAAAAAAAAAAAAAAATTCTTTTTATTCATATGTAAATGAAAATTTGAATGAATTGTTGTTATAAACAAATAAAATGGTGACAAATAATAAATAATAATAATAAGAAAAACTAATGATTGCAGGTGTGACAACCTCCTGGAGGTTTAAAAAAAAAAAAAAAAGGATCCACCATCACCATCACCAACAACACAAGAACATCCTTTTCTTATATCATCTCATTCATTCGTAAATTAACGATTATCGTCTCTCTCTCTCTCTCTTTTTTAGAGTTTTTTATTATTATTATTATTTAATTTTAAAAAAAAAGAATTTAAAGAAGAAGAAGAATTTTTTTTTCCCCCAACTCTTCCTTCCTTCATTTTCTTTCGCATCGAAAAAAAAAATTTTCCGCTTTCGAAATCGTAATTTTCTCTTTATTATTATTATTATTATTATCATCATTATTATTTTTCACGTTAACTCGAACGGTTTTTTTAAAAATCAAAACACAAAAAAATCCTACGTTTTCGTATAACAGTTAATAAAATATTTTTTTCTATATTAAATCTTCGTTTAAAACGTAAAAAAAATATTTATTATTATTATTATTATTATTATTATTTAAGGTTCATTCTCTCGTCGTCTAAAACTTATTCTTCCATCGATACATAAAATTATGTAAAAAAAAAAAAAAATCATGTGTTTATAATACGACTGAAAAATATAAGGTTTTAAATCTTTTTTTTAAAAAAAAAATCGTTAAAATAAATGTGGAAACGAGTATTAGTGAGGAGGATTTTAGTTATTTGTCACACGAGATTCTTCTTGTACCTGAAATGTGAGTTGTCACCTTGTTTTCTTCTTTTAACAACAACAACAACAACAAAAGTGTGTGGCTTCTGATTATTTATATTTAAAAAAAAAAAAAAAAAACGATTTATTTACATCATTTTGATAAATTTCGTTCTTTTTTTTTAAAAAATAAATAAATAATAATAATAATAATAATAATAATAATGATAGATGCAGATTTTTTTTGTTCTGGTTTATGTTAATAAGAATCCGTTAAATTTTAGATGGCGTAGGACTTGTGGCGGAAAATATCCAGACCGGAAATGCTTGAAAACTTGGGAAAATGAACACACCAACCGAAGAAAACGCATAAACTCCTTACTCGCACGAAATTTGTCGTTAATAAATTAATAATAATAATAATCGCATCCCTCCATTTTTTTTTGTTTTTGTTTTTTGTCTGCTCTTTACCAAAAAAACTTTTCATCATCATTTCGATGAAAATAATCACGAGACAAAAAAAAAATCAAAAAATGGCAGCGAGTTAAAAAAAAATTAACTTTATAGATCCAGTTTACAGGTCGTAACGCCGAAAAAAAAATAATAATAATGATAATAATAATAATAATAAGCCAACGGCCATAGCGTGCTGGTCACCCCGGTTCCCGTACGATCACCGAAGTTAAGCAGCATCGGGCGTGGTGCAAACTTGGATGGGTGACCGTCTGAGAACGCCACGTGCTGTTGGCTTAAAAGGGCAAAAAAAAAAAAAAAAAAAAAAAAAAAAATGAGAACAAGACAAAGTAAGAACCAAAAAACAAATCTTGTTCTACTGTCGACCTGAGGCAGCTCGACGAGAACGTGAATTTCACTGCTTCTGACCCTGGCCACTCCAAAGATGTTAGTCACCGGAGCCCAGTTCAGGAGACAAATCGTTCCCGTCGAAAAAGACGGACTCAGGAAGACCTTCAAGAATTGATGTGGTGCTATCTTATAATAAGTGGCACCACCGAAATTCGAGTATTTGTCCCTAAGGAATCGGGTAGAAACCTCGGATAAATACTTAAAAACTCCGACAAGTAGCCTTGTCGTGTTTAATGGTGGATAATAATAATAATAATAATAATAATAATAATAATAATTTTTAACGACCAGACAGATTACCGTAAAAAAATATTTTAAAAAAAAAAAAACGGCTTATTGTTTATTGTGACAGTTTCCATATTTAAAAAAAAAAAAATTTTTAACAAACCGGAAATAATTAAATTTTTTTTACGAATAACCGGTAACGGTTTAAAACAATAAATTTTTTTTTTTATGTTTATATAAATATTTATGATGATGATAATAATAATATTAATAATAATAATATTAAATTTCGGTGGAAAAACAAAAAAAAAAAATTTCCGTAAACATTAAAAAATTATTATTATTAATTAATCTTTTATTAACGTTTTATAAAAAAAAAAATTTTAATAATTTCTATAAAATAGACGACATATAAAAATTTTTTTTTATAGTTTATGAATTTATAATAATAATAATAATAATAATAATAATAATAATGATAATAATTTTTTTACGACTTTTTTTTGTTGTAACCGTCGTGAAGGGGGGCAATTAAAAATAAATATAATTGGACCAACCATCTGCAATCACAATAAAAAAAAATTTTAACCAATAAAGTGGGGGAGGGGGTTGGGGAAGGGTACCGACAATCACCAATAAAGGTATACCAACTTAACCTTCCGTTTTTTTTTTTTTTTAATGTTATACAAAGAAATAATTCAAAAAGATCATCTACGTCAAAAATTAAATAAAAAAAAAAAATTTTTTTTTTCCAACTTTTTTTCTTTGGTAGTTGATGTTTATCTAAATCCATCAAATTTTCTTCAAACTAAAAAAAAAAACTTTCGTGCATCTTTTATTATCATCATCATCATTATTATTATTATTATGTTTATTAATATTAAACCCGTGACGTTATACGACCGCATTTGATTAAATGCCCATCGTTAAATTTTCAACAGAATTTGAAAATTTTTTTTTCTTTTTTTTAAGGGTTTGTTGTCGACATCATCATCATTTTTTTTATATTTTCGGGGGTGAGTGGGGGGGGGAAGAGGAGACGATTAATAAAAAAAAAAGAAAAGATGACAAAGTATAATTTTTTATATTTTCGATATTATTATGATTATTATTATTTTAAAAACGGGAGGAAATTTTGTTCTTTATTAATATCGAAGTGAATTTTCCGCCATTTTTTCTCCGATTCTTTCGTTAACGTTTTGTATTTGAATTCGCCATCACGTGGTTAGTTTATTTATTTAAAAAATTACGTTAGTTAATAATAATAATAATTTTGATGTACGTATGAAAATATTTTGCATGTTTCCTGTTTTTTATTACTTAAAAAAATCACGAAAGAAAATATTATTATTTTTTAGGTCACAAAAATATTATTTTTCTTTTTTCTTTAACATTCGAAAGGTTTAAAAAAAAAAAAAATGTAAAACAATATAATAAAAATTGAAAAATAAAAAAAAAAAAAAAAATACCTTATTTCAATATTTTTATTTTCTTATTTAAAATATGAACGTTATAACACCTGCTATATATTTTTTTTTTATAAGATTCTCAATATTGTATAAGAAGCACCTGTGATTTTTCTCTTATTTTTTCTTTTTCTATTTTTTTTTTTTTTTTTTTTTTTTTCATTTTCATTTTTCAATCATTTTTTTTCTTTTTTCTTTTTTCAATTTTATTTGATTTTTATCAATATCTCAACACGCAAAAAAAAATAAAACAAAAAAAACAAATCACGTAAATAAAATTACAACGACGACGACGAAATCACATCCGGTTTATTTTTTTTCTAATTTCCCGCGCAAAAATTTAAATAAATTTATATAGTAAAACGTGTTTTAACCTCTTCACAAAAAAACTTTAGTCGTCAAATACTCCCACGTATACGCGTGCTCGACGTGGCAACAGATAATAGTAATCGAGATAAAAAAAAAAAATATGTGACGACCGTCAACAATTAAATAAAAATTTTTTTCTTTTTTTTTAATTTATTAGAATTTTTATTAATAATAAACAAGCACACGCACACGCACACGCACGCACACACAAAAGTTTTAAATAAGATCAAAATATGTCGTTTAAATATAACGTATCATTTTTTTTCTATATCTAATGACACGACGCAACCTGTTTTGTTTTGTTTTTTTTTTTGAAAACCTTCATTATTAAATTGAACGAAAAACATTAACAATAAATTTTATTTAAAAAAAAAAATCTAAACGTAATCCTGACCAATAATTCACTTAAAATGATTAAAAATCCCCTCAAGGAATAGAAAAAAGAAAGAGAGAGAGAGAGATATATATAAAACAAAAAAAAAAGAAATTATAAACCTTTTTTTTTTTTTTTTAATAAAATTCAGTGTGGAAACCATTAGAAAGGTGTAAATTTGAACTAGAAAATAATTCATTACGGTTTTTTTTTTTGGGGGGGGGGAAGGATATAAGATAAAAACAAGAAGAAAACATAGCGGCGGTATAAAGCAAAGAAGTTTTTGGGGGTGTGTCTCTCTCTCACTCTAACACTATCTTTTATATGAAATGTCAGTCGTCGCTTTCCTTTTTGTTTCTTTTTCGTTTTTTTTTTTTTTTTTGATTGATTTGCAAATAAATAATATTTATTTTTTATTATTATTACCTGTCGACAAAAGAAAAACTTTTGAGTTTTCCCCTCCCCTCCCCCCCTTAAACAATTATTTTGGGAATCATTAACGGATTATTTTTAAATTTTAATGTTGTGGTGAGGAAAAATAAAGTAAAAAAAAAAAAATTCAAGCTACCGTTCATGAAAAAAAAAAATGACAATTTCGTCGAATATTATTAGCTTTTAAAGAGAGAGAGAGAGAGAGAAAAACTACGAGTATTGTTTTTTGTATATTTCAAATATTTACAGGATCCCACCGTTTCGAATATAAGGGCCATGCCCTTTTCATCAATCTCAAGCACCCCCATGAAGGCTTCTAATAGCCCCCCATTGCGAGACACAGATTCCTGAGCTTCACAAACAACTCTTCTTTAAATGAGAACATACCACTAAGATTATTTTTATTTATCACACACACGATCCCTCACCGTCAGTTTTATTATTATTATTATTTTTCATCTTTTGCAGTTTATGTTAAAAATTTTTTTTTTTTACGAAAAAATCAAATTTCAATTAAACTTTGTGGTTGTTGTTGTTGTTGTTGATGGATTTGACACCTCACGTAACCAAGTTTATAATTAATATTTAATTATTTTAGTTTTCTGACGTAAACGTCATGTTTAAAATTAAAATTTTGGCTGTGCGTGTGCGTGCGTGCGTGCGTGTAGTTTTTTTTTTTTAAATCACATTTCTTTTTATTAAAAATTTAATAATAATAATAATAATAATAATAATAATAATAATAATAACTGATAAAACAAAGCGGTATTTTTTGTTTTTTTTTTTTTTTTTTTGTTTCTTTCCGGTCGAATCGATTTTGTAAAAAAAAAAAAAAATTTTTTTTAATGTGGATCCTCCCCATTCGTGAGATCTCACGATGCTTCAACAATAAAATCACCATTGATATTAATCAGATTCTCTGATACTAGTTAAACCTTTGACTCGTTGCCGGAATAAATCACAACAAAAAAAAAAATATTACAAACGCCCATAATAAACACAATGAATTCGAATAAAAATAATTTTTACGTGAATTTTCGAAAAGAAAAAATATTTACTATTTAAATGTCTGAAGACAGTGATGATCTCTCTTTAATTTTTATAATTTTTCCGACTTTTTAAAATAGGTTAGGGAGGGGAAATGGGGAGAAGGAGGAGGGAACAGCACAATTTTTAGTTTTCCTCATGATTGACATTATTCCCGAATTATAAAATTTACGTTTAAAACAAATTTTTTGTAACAAAAACATTAAAAATTTCAAAAAATAATTCGACGCCATTTTTAAATTTTTTTTTTCGTACCCGTACTTGAGAAAAAGCTTTAAATAATGTTTTCATTTGTTCAGAATCAATTTTTTTTTATTTTTTCCGATGAGGGAACCCCCGAAAAACTTCATTATAAAAAAAATTTTACAAAAATTATAAAAGTAAAAAATTTATCAACGATTATTACAAAAAAAAAATATTTCGAAAAAGGTTTTAAAAACCAATTAAAAAACCTACTGCTAAATATTGATTTATAGCAGAAGACAACAAAAAAAATTCATCTTCCGAAAGAAATAAGGGATGAAAATAGGGAAAAAAAAATTTAAACTTATTTTCGTAAAAAAAAAATTTTCGATTTAAAAACGTTCAGGCATTAAACACAAATTTTATTGTATCGAAATCATCACGAAACCTTTTAAACGTTAATAATAATGATAATGATGATGATAACGATGATAAAAGTTATTTATTTTTTAATAATTAATTTTATTGGTTAAAAATTTATTGTAAATTTTATATAATGACGTCATTTTTTTTTTTTTTATTATGAGGTAAACCTTTTAGCATCTCGTTAAAAGTATAAAATTTGTTATTGTTATAAAAATAAAAATGGTGGAAATAGACGATGATAATTTTATATTAAAATAAAATTCGAAAAACGTTCAAATGACATTTTATTGTTTTTTTTTTTTTTTATTGGAATGCATTAGGAGCGTTTAACGGAAATTTTCCGACAAATGCGTAGGCATATGATGGTTATGTATATTAATAAAGTTATCACGTATCGCGAGGGTGGAGGTGTGAATTTGCAAAAAAAAAAAAAAATGGCGTCGAATTTTGCCATCGTAACGATTAACGTTAACGTCATAGAGTAAACGCGCACACTGTGTGAATCGGTTATTTAATATATGACTAACCGATGGATGGAAATGTGTACTACTAATGTTTGACCTCTTCGCCGAAAGAAAAATGCCGACATTCCAAAGAAAAAAAATTTATGATTGCTTTATTAAACCGCAGAAAGATGGCGGAGAGAAAATAACTTTCGTACCATCGCATAAAATTGATCGATCGCAGACGGCAAAATAAGAAAAAGGTAAGAAGGAAGAAGAGGTGGAGCAAAACGTGTAACTAGTTCATACGTTTTAAAAAAATCGTATCGTTGACGTGGCATCAAATCGTATCGTTGCCATTTAATAAAAAACGAAACGAAAATCAAATTTTTTTCCATTTTTATTTTATTATTATTATTATTATTACAAGATGGTATTAAACAAAAAAGAAAAAAATCGTGAAAGAAAATGCAAAGAAAAAGGAAAAAAAAAAGAAAATTGGCAACGGATTAAAAGAAAATAAATAACGTATTCATTGAGAGAAGCAAGTCATTAGCGGCAAACTAATTCATCACCGTGTTCGCAAGTCTTTAATTAAGGCTACTACCGACGTCAGTGTTAACTTTAAATTGAATATTTCTTTTTTTATTTCTAGGCTATAAATTTTAAATCCCCGAGTTTTTTATACAAAAAAAAAAAAAAACTATATAATTCAAATGAGGTTAATTCGAACCGTGAATATATATGTACCTGTATCGGTCCTTCGTGTTTAAAGAAAAACCAATCATTTTGAATTCATTTTAAAAAAAAATTTTTTTTTCTTTCTTTTACACTACCTCCGCCATTTCACTTTAAAAAAAAAAAAAATTTTTTTTTTGTAAAAAAATAATCGTTTCCCGCCTCTCCCTCCCCCCCCAAAAAAAGAAAAAAAGTTGTTTTAAAAAATTTCTTTCTAATTTAATAATACCTTTCTTTCTTTTATTTATTTATATTTGAATTTTTTTTTTTTTGTAGTTGCGACGCGATGTGCCTGAAATTTTTTTTTCTTCAGGTTTTAACTGATTTAATTATGAGAACGTTCGTTCCAAAGACGTTAAAAATTACACGAAAAAATTAAAAAGCAAAAATTATTATTAGACAATTAAAAAACAATAATATTCATTTTTAAAAAAATTTTTTTCCAGCCTGGAGCCCCCCTCTTTTTTTTAAAAAATATGTTTATTAAATGTCGGAAATGTTTTTTTTTTTTATTATTATTATTAATTACGATAATGAAAAATTATTTTTTTTTAAACTTTCATTTCATTACTTTTCTGTCGTTTCGTTCAATTTTCTCCAGTAAATTCTAAATAAAAAATTCAAAACTCCAGTGTGGAGTTTACGTTATGTATAAATACACAAAGTAAAAATTTATTCTTGATTCAATAAGAAAAAATAATAATTTTTTTAAAATTATAATTACGATCCTTTGTTTATTTATTTTTTTATCCGACAAAACTCCCTCTTCCCCCCTTCCCTTCATCACTCCCTTTAAACAATTTAAAACGAACGTAATAGGAAAAAAAACTAATAATAATAATAATTATATTTTAAAATTAATTTCAATGAGGGATCTATACGTATATATCCAATCAAAACTAAATGATTGAACTGTAGTTAATTACAGTAAAAAAAAAAAAGTTACGAATCCGATAACTTAATGAATAATAATAATAATAATGAAAAAAGGTAACAAAAAGTTAATTTTGTATTGGATCTGTGTGTGTATAAACATTTTTTTGGAGAAGTTTAATGATGAATTAGGGTGCATGCGATCTTTGAACTTTATCATAACAACTTATCCAGGCGCCAATTAATATTTTTCCCACCTGAATTACCAGCCATCCCCAAAATTTTTTTTAGTATCTTATTCTAATGGTTAAATTAATGTTTGAGTTATTTTAAAATCTACCAAAAAAGTTTTTCATTAATAAGTTCAATAATAATTCTAGTGAAAAAGGAAATAATAAATGGAGAGAGGTAAAGTTAAAAAAAAAAAATCAGCAGGAGGTCACGTTACACACAACATCATCCACACTGTAACTGGAAAAAAAAAATTTTTTTCGATCATTTTTAAAATGATTTCGTATGATTTTTTTATTTTTGTTTTAATATTCATAAAATAATAATAAAATTTTATTTTAAACTAATTATTAATTAATTAATTTTTGTACGAATCCAAAATAATAAGGAGATTATAACCCGAAATTCACAGTATGGAGGTAGGAGGTATAAGTGGTAGGAGGTGTATATAAATCTTTTACGACGAAATTTTATCAAATAATTTTTAACCATTTGTCTTATTAGGTTTTTTTTTTTTTATCAACAGGTAAAAAAAACTTTTTTTTTTTCAATAAATAAAAATTACGGTCCGTAAAAAAAAAAAAAAAGATTCGACGATTACCGCCCTGTAAAATTTTTTTTTAACGATAATAAAGAAAGTATTGATGAGTAAGAAATCCGAGATCAAAACCTGGTTTTACCCTGTAGGTATTATGAAAAAAAAAAAAAAAAAAAAACGAGTGGGCATCAAACTTCAAGCGGTATATCGCGCCCTGTTATTACCTCTCTAAGTGATTACAATACAAAACGATTTTTTTTTTTTTTTTTGATAAATTGTCTTTTTTCAAATTTATTGATCGCCGCTTTTTTTTTTTTTTTTTTAATCCCCGTCCTGTCTGTAATTTTAATTACAAAAGGGGGGTTAATTTTTTCGTAAAACGTTTTTTTTTGGCGGCTTTTTAATGTAAACATTAAATAAATGTTAAACACAAATTTACATATATACATAAAACTGAAGATTTGATTTCTTTATATATTATCTAATAGAAAAAAAAAAATTTAAATTTTTTCAAGTATTGATTTACTAATTTATTATTATTATTATTTATTTTTAAATTAATTATTTGAATTTAACGGATTATTATTATTAAATCTTATCAATTTTTTTTTTTTTAAATAAATGAAATTTTAGTATGAAATAAATTAAATTTTTGCAAATACGTTCGTTTAATTATTATAACTTACAAGAGGTAATGAAGAAAATAAAAAAACGAAAAATCGATTCTTAGAATCAATTTAACATAAAAAAAAAAAAAAATTACAAAGGTTATAATAACCATAACACATTTTCCACGTGTGAAGGGAAAGAAAAAAAAGAGGAAGAAGTGAGAAGGGTGGGGTAGGGAGAGACGGAGGGGAAGGTGAGGGAAAATTCAATTACAGAGTAGAAACAACCGACAAACATGGTATCCCATGATTCCATATGCAAGAAAATTGTAATTGCGGTAAAATTTTCAAGGAAAAGAATCTACCTCGCAATTAACACCTTACTTCAATACTTGTATTGCTCCCGGGTATTATCTCGAATCAAAAAAAAATTATAAACAAAAATAATAATAATAATCGAATGCAATATTGCTTGCCATCTTGGTTTTTTTTTAAAATAAATTTTTTAAAAACTGTCGGTTGGAAAACAATAAAAAATTTAATATGGCGTTTATTTTTTTTTTTTTAATTGAAAAATTCAATGAATTAAAATTCGTTTTTTTTTTTGCAAAATAAATTTAAATAATTATTATTATTATGTGTCGAAGGGAATTGAAAAAAAAAAAATTTAACGTTCGTGTAATACACTGTCATTATATGTGACTGCGACAACATCGTGGAAGCAGAAATACGATTTAATCGACAATTTTTTTTTTTTTTTTTTTAAAACGTCGTAACGATACGGCCACCGAAAATTTCCAACCTGGTACCGAAGAAGAAGAAGAAGAAAAAAAAAATGAACACCTTCAAATAATTCAAAAAATTGTGGTGTTGATGATCTGTAATGATGGTAATGATGGCATCGAAGGTTTTAATTTAAACCGATGCCGACGAAGAAGGCGGATTTCCGATTTTTTTTTTTTTTTTCCATCTAATTTAATTTATTGTGTGGTTTAATATTAACTCTTAAATATTTTTTTCTTTTTTCGGTTGTTGTTGTTGTTGTTGTTTAAAAATATGTATTTAAAATATATGCGAGCAAACAAAACCGGAAACTATTTTTGACTACTCCCCCGGGTAAGAAAAGAAAAGAAAAGAAAAAATATTTAAAAAATGTTTATGTGTATACATTAAATAGTTTAATTAAATGAAATCGTATGATTACCATCAACCCCTTCCACCCCACCCCTAACCGATAAATTTTTTCCTTTTTTAAAAATTTAAATTAAGGGGGAGGGGACGGGAAAAAAAAATGCCGTGACCAGGATTCGAACCTGGGTTATTGCGGCCACAACGCAATGTCCTAACCACTAGACGATCACGGCTGACACTTTTACTTATGAAATTGTTATAATCTAGAGCAGTTAGAGAGAGAAAGGAAAACAAGAATTTTTAACGGTTTTTATCCCCTCTACCATGTATAAAAACAAATTTTCTCTCTCTCTCTCTCATTCGTATATAAATACTTGTTGCAATGGGAACGAATATTATTATCAACATGTCCGAGTAATATTTTAAATGATAAAAACAATAAATTTTAATTGACTCAAAAGTTTCGTCGATCTATAAATCTTTTCGGTAATAAATTATTATTATTATTATTATTATCATTATTATTTTCTTAATATAATTCCATTTAATCGCGTACGCATTATTGTAAAAAAAAAAAAAAAAAATTAAAAAGGCCTCGAAATAAATACGATAACGGCGGTGATAATGATTGATTTATGTTTAAACAAATCGAAATTTTTAAAATCGTTTCCGTCGCCATATTGTTTTTTTTTTTTTTAAATGTGATTTACAATTAACTCAAAACTCATTTAAATAACGATAATAATAATAATAGGTAAGAAAACGTAGGTTATTTTTATTATTTCCGATAAGTAAATATTTTCAATAGAGTTTTAAAATTTAAATTTTTCCGTGATTGATTGATTGATCGTTAAGAAAATATAATTTTATCATTCGCGAATGTGCTTCCGAATTATTATTATCATTATTTCGGTGAAAAAGTTATTTAAAAATAAAAGAAAAATAATTTAAATTAATCACGTGTCATTGGATTGGGAAAATTGTGTAGAATGGTGGAAAAAAAGAAAATTTTTACAATGGAAATATTTTATTTACGTCCGAACATAATTACAAGAGAGAGAGAAAGAGAAAGGGGGAGAGAGAGAGAGAGATGTGTTAGGAAAAAAAAAATTGTTGAAAAATAAGTAAAATTTAAAAAAAAAAAAAAAAAAAATTTAGGAAAGGGGGATCCATGTTTTATTATTTTCCTTTTTCCGTTTCCTCTCCGAATCGAATCGTTTTAAATGAAAAGATGCGCGTTTTAAATTCAAATTGATATCTGACTGTAAAAAAATAAAAAAAAAAGGCTTTAGCCTGCTGGCACGTGACAGCAATTGATAATTTCAAAACAATTGAAGTAATCTTGACGAATGGGTATCATTAAATGAGGAAAATCTTTTTTTTTTTTTTTTGTGCCCGAAGGATTTTTTTTTTTTTTTCCACGAATGAAAAACGTGGCGAGGGGGGAGGAAAAGGGGAGGAGGAAGAGTGGAGTAGGGGGAAAACGAATTTAAAAAAAAAAAATTTTTTTTTTTTTCGGGGATTTTTTTTTTTTTTACCCCGTTTTAAATCACGCGTTGAGATTCGTTCCAATGTGGAAGCTTATCGTTTGTAAAATTGTTAGATCTTTTTTTTTTTTAATATCTCTCTCTCTCTCTCTCTGTCTCTCTTCTTCTAGTTTTTTACTATTGTTAAGTTTGATGTGTGTGTTTGTGTTAAAAATTATTTTTTTTTTAATAAGTTAATAAATAAGAAAAAATTAATTGTAATTACTTTAGACTTACCAATAATGCAGCATTGGAAAATATTATTGGTGGAAAATTTTCACGAATTCTTTTTAATCTGGAAATAAAAAAAAAACAAGAATTATAAATAGTATCAATTTTTAAATTAAATGACCTCTTGAAAGTTCTAGAAATTTTGCTACCACATTCATATATATATTATTCGTATCGGTGTGAAATCGTAACGATTTTTTTTTTTTTTTTAGTTTTGGTAATTATTCCGGCATTAAACGTTTTAGTTTTCTCTAAAACTAAAAAAAAAATTTTTTTTTTCCAGCTCCTCCTTCTTTTTCTCCAGAATTTAATGACCGGTTAAGTTTTTAAAAAAAAAAAAATTTAAATAAAAACGGTTTTTTTTTTTTTTTATTTCGAGGGGAATTAAATTTTTGGGAAAAAAATTTCATGGAAGCCAAGTCGAATTTGAGCGAATCAAAAAATTTTAAAATTATTCGGTCACACACGAATGATAAGAGAAGAGAAAAAAAAAATTAAATTTTTTTGTTTTATTATTATTATTACACCTTTTACTGGATAATTCGTTACTGGAGAAAAATTTTGAACGTATGAACAACGTTTCTTTAAATTTTTTTTTAATTTCGATTATGACTAAAAATGATTTAGTCAAATTGACTTTGATTAAACAGAAAATATCGATAATTTCAAGGGTCATTAGTTTTGCATAATTTAAAAATTGCCAATATGGCTCCAATGTAGAAAATTAGACTGAACAAATTTTTAATTTTTAGTTTTTCTTTTTTGTTCAGGCGCTTTTTTTCTTTTCTTTTTTTTATAATAAAAAATTGGGAGAAAAAAACACGAACAACGTGATGTTATCTTCTACGTCGACATTAAAAACTTTACAAAATTCTTTTTTTCATTTTTATTTGCCCTTTCACGTTTTGTTTAGGAAAATTTTTTTTTTTAACAATCTTTTATTGTTTCCTTTCCTTTTCTTTTTATTTTGGAAAAATTTTAAAATGAAAGACTGCAAATAGAAATTATCGTTTTTCCTAATTTTTTTATCAATTATGTTTTTTTTTCGAACTTGATAACATTTTTGTGTTTTTTTTTTTTTTTACAACATCAATGAAAAATAATTTAAAATGACCTCAACGAACTATTATCAATAAATTTATCTTTAATTTGCCGTTAGATTTATATTTAGTAACTTTATATTCATAAATAATATTAAATTTTTCCTTTTTTTTTTTTCTGGGAAATTTTTACATGTTTTTTTTTTTTAACTAAGGGTTTGTGACGTCATATTAATTTTAGTTATTTTGTTTTTTTTTTTTTTTTTAATTTAATATTACAACATTTTGTAATTTATTCGATTGTAGTAAATTTGTTTGTTTTCCCCCAATATAAATTATTAGTTTAAGGGAAAAAAACAACACGAGAAGAATATTTAAAATGAAAAATAAAATAATATTTTTTTATCGATTTATAATAAAATTATTATCTTAACTTGTTTCTTAAAAAAAAAGAAAAATCAATACTTTTGCACTCTAGCGGTATTTTTTACAACTAAAATAATTTTTTTGAAATTAAATGTGAATGTAAGAGACATCTATGAAATAAACAAGAACTAAAAAAACTGTTTTTAGTTATTAAAATGTTTTGGTTTTAACCGTTTTGTAAAATTTAAAAAAATAAATAAAATAAAAAAATTTATGTATTATTAACTTGCGCTCTATTTTACTTAATAAATGTTTCGTTTTGGTAAACATTATAGTCGTTCATTTTATACCTGGCGCCTGTAATAATATTTTTAAAAAAATATATTCATGATTATTAATGTTTTTGATATTATATATATATAAAAAATTTTATTGTTTATAGGCAAAAAACTGGTTTATCACGTTCACTGCTGTTAATTTATTTAAAACCTGATATGGGATCCTTTATTTTAATAATTTTTTATTATTCAGGCACTTAAAATTCCAAAAAAAAATTGAATTAAAAATTTTTTTTTTCTTACACACATATATAAATAAATTACAATATTTTCAATTGTTTTTTTCTTCAGTAGGAAATGACATGGGAAAAAATTTATAAAAATAAATTTAAAATTAAGTAAATTAAAAAAATTTATAAAATTTTAAATTACAAATAATAATTAACAAGTAAACTTATTTTAATAAAACTTATTTATTATAGTTAGTTATTATTTTTATTTCATTTAAACTTTTCGAATAATTTTTTTTTTAACAAAGTTTTTTTTCGGTTTAAATTTTTTTTTCGTTTTCTTTTATAAAATCGGAAAAATTAAAATTTGTGATTCATTATATAATTGTAATTCAGTTCTTATTTAATACAGAATCTAAAATGTTATTAATAAAATAATGTAAAAAAAGGCAACAGTATTTATAATAACTTATTGTAAAGTTTATAAAATTAAATTATATTACAGTTCGAATAACAAAGAGTGTTTTCGAAGAGTTTTTTTTTTTTTTAAATTTTACCTATTTCAATCATATTTTCCACATTTTCAAACTATAATTTTTAAAAATTGAATAGGGTTTGTTTTTTTAATCACTCTTATTCTTATAATCCTTATTAATAATTAGTGAGCTTCACTTTTTTTTTTTTACATCCACATCCAAGGGTAACATTTTTATTAATAACATAAATTTAAAGCATTTATTTTTTTATATTGAAAAACTTCTACATTAGAAAAAAATATCTGACAATGATTGAAACAAATTTTTTAATTTAATAAAAATTTACCTGTTTAACTAAAGCATAACTGATCTGTAAAAACATTTTAATTTGATAAAATAAAATAAAAATTCACTTAAATTAAATAAAAAACAAAATTTACACTAAAAAAAAAAATCCAATGAAACAAAGAAATGAGTTGAGTCTTGACAGTTTGAATGTAAGATTTTGAATGACTTTCCTAATGTGTGTAATAAAATAATTTTTATTACAGAAGACATTAATCGATGTTAATAATTTGTAATGATAATTTATATTCTAAAACATAATAAAATTTAATTACAAAATTAAATTAAATAAATTGAGCATAATTTTAATTTTAAATAATACCTTTTTATTTTTTATTTTTTTTTGTTAACGTTATGGCGGTTATAAAGGACGTGTGGCGCTCACGGTGGATAATTTAAGAACTTTGTGTTTATATTAACCAAAAATTTTTTTAAATGAAATTTTTATGAAAATGAATGATATTGGCCTCACACAATACTTACAATTGGTAATGTTATTATTAAAATACTTTTTTCTTATTGCCTACTTAAAATTTAGATGTAAAAGAATGATTTTTTATTTTGTCTTACATTATTTTTTAAAAATCAAAGACCATCACCTATGTTTATGCTTAATTTGAAAACTCCACAAAACGTTTCATCTCCTATTTTTATTGTAGGTTGATGATGGATGTACTTATAAACAGGGTGAATTGTTGGCCGCATTATTATCATTTCGGCATTCACATGCATCTAGTAAAAAATTAAGGCCGCCTAATATGGAAACAACCGTTTCTCGCATTCTCGATTCCCCTTATGATGAGTTAGTGATTCTTCATTTAAAATGTTTGTCTTCTCTTGAAAATAAAAATTTTTTAGACGCGTTTGAAAATCAATTTGAATTGACTCAAACATTTGTTAAAATTTTTCAAACGCAAAGAGAGGAAAATTGGATGCTTAAGGTAATGCAAACAGTATGCTTAGAACTCAGACTGTTAGCATCTCCTGCAGACAAAGAAGCAGATAATAAAAAGCACCCTATAGAATGTTTAGAAAAAACAGCAAAATCACTAATGGCATGTTTTAGAATTTGTGCAGCAGACAAGTAAGTATACTAACTAATGATTTCTCTGCCTCATGTAAAAAATTATTAAAATTTTATTCGATTTTTACAGTCGTTCATCAGAAATAGATACGAAAAAGTGGGGAATGTTAACATTGGTGAATCAAATGTTTAAAGTTTATTTTAAAATTAATAGACATCAACTTTGCAAGCCATTAATGAGAGCTATTGATTCTTGTAATTTGAAAGATAAATTTGCTTTGGCTCAAATAATCACTTATAAATTTTTTGCCGGTTTAAAAGCAATGTTTGATGGTGACTTTAGGACTGCCAATGAATGTTTGTCATTTGCTTTTTTAAAATGCCATAAAAATTCTACAAAAAACAAAAGGAGTATATTATTGTACTTAGTGCCAGTAAAAATGATTTTAGTGAGTGCATATGCAACATGTTTTTTTAATAAAATTTCTTTAAAATTTGAATTTCAACTTTTAATAATTTTTTATTTACCTAGGGATACATGCCTAAAAAATCATTGCTGGAAAAATATAATTTAATTGAATTTTGGGAAGTTGTAGAAGCTGTAAAAATGGGAAATTTACAAAAATTTAATGAAGTGATGGATCGCTACCATTCATTTTTCATACAACATAATATTTATGTAATAATGCAAAGACTTAGTACAATAGCAACCAGAAATTTATTTAAAAAAGTGTAAGTTTTTTTAAAGACCCTTTTCATATATACTTGAAATATTTTAATTCAAAAAATGGAAATAAAGATATTTAATACGACAATAATTTTAGGTAGGAAAATTTATACTTTTTTTTGCTTTTCAGTTATCACATTGTTAATTCTCATCAAATCCCAGTTGAAATGTTTCTAAAAGCACTTTTAGCCATGAAAATTGAAGATGCTACATGGGATGAAGCAGAGTGTTTATTAGCAAATTTGATTCTTGAAGGAAAAGTAAAGGGATACATTTCTTATCAGCATGACACATTAGTTGTTTCAAAACTAATGCCATTCCCTACAATTAGTTCTATTTCATAATTTTCTTTTATTAATTGTTCAAAGAGACTCTAAACTGTGTTTTCATTTTTATAAATTAAATTACCAATTTTTACATATTCGTTTACAAAAATTTTATTCGAACTCATACTTTCACAACTCAATTTGTGGCGAATGATAAACAGAAATGCATTATGAAAAATTTCATTGTTTATTTTGATATTATAATTATTAAAAATTATTTTTATACAAAATAATTAGATAATTATTTAATCTAAGCTTAAACGGTTAACATTCAATTAATAAGTAATAAATACAAAAGGTATAAAAAAATTTATTTAGGTAATTAATTAGCTAAATTTATGACGAGCTGACAGAAGGTTGACCTGGACCTGCTGCACTAGGCCTACCAACCCCCATATTTTGCAAATGTTTGTTTTTAATTCTTTCTAATTCATTAACGCGACTCCTAGCATGTTCTAATCTATGCCAGGCCATTTGAAGTACTTTTTGTGAAGCATAACCTGAACCTTCATGTGGTTGCCCAGTAGATACCTGGGTTAAATAATTAATTTGCTCGGTCAATTTTGATTCTACCAAATTAAGAGTCTTTAAAAATTGATGGGTTTGACCTTCTGATAATTTTAAACTAGATTTATCTTTGCTTAATTCTATCAAAGCTTGACCTGAAACAAATCCAAAAAAATAAAATTAAAACTTATTATACCGAATTGAAAAAAAATGTATTTTATTCAATAGTTACGCATAAAACTTCATAATATATAAATAATATTTTTTAATGAGGGATTTTTACATAGAAAACAAAAAATTAAAATATTTTATGTTTTTAACCTCAGTTTCGCCAACAGCATCAAATTAAATTGAGTCATTAACTTTGTTCAATGGGCCGAGGCACGAATCTTTGTTTTGTGATAGTAACTTGAGTCATAAACACAACGAAAAAGGATTCTAACCTGCACTTTGAAGGCAAGTAATTATATCTTTTTCTATTGCATCCAAAACTTGAATTCTCTCCACAGCTCCGGACATTTTTGCACAAAAAAATTGTTTTTATTTTTTTCTCCTTTGGCTTGTCGTAAACAAAATGGACGTCAAGTCTAGTTAAAAAAATGTCTGAAAACCGGATTACTTATTGATTTGATTTATCGGAGTGTTTTTACGGTTTTTTTTTAATATAAGTAAGAACGAGTTTTAATTCATTTAATAATATATATATATGGCATAATATATATTAAAATTTATCAATCGCTTTACTAATATTAATTATTTACAAAATATTAACTTAACGAAACCAAACATGGCAGATACACCACTGGTTTTGTTTATGAGTTGTTCAAACACTCATCCCGATGAATTAATAAAGTCGGTTTTGAAAGTTGATGAACTTCCTCAAAAAATCATCATCGAAGAAAATATATATGCTTTTTCTTGGCTTATCGACAATAAATATTACTCTGCGGAAGTATATTTATGCTCTTTCCCTGAAAAGAAATTAATGAGCAAACAATTTGCTGAAAGAGTACAAGCTGTTGTATTACATTTTGATAGTTCTCAAAGTAATGCATTAGATAAAGTTCAAACTTTTTTGCCATTTATTGAAGAATACGATCCGGAAATTAAATTATTGGTTACAAATAATTTTCCAAATGAAACATGCACCAAGAAAGATGCTTTGGAATGGTGTGTTAATAAAAATTTTGAACTGATCGAATTAGAACCAATAATAGATGATGAAGAAAGTGAACTGGAAGATGATTTTCCTGAAATTACAGGAATTCCGAGAATAATTCAAGCATTAAATGCTCATGTATGGCCAAATTTAGTTATGAACTCTTTTCATCAAGATAATAATTTAGGCAGAGAAAAGTTAGAATTAGTAAGGTCATTAGAGGAAATTTTAGAAAATGATAATGACTTTTCTATGTTATTTTCTCAACTGTCAGATTTAAAAGAAAGAGTTTCTTCGTATTCTGGTGCTGAAAAGAAAAAAGCTGCAGAAGAGGTTGTAAAAGCTTTTTGGAAAGCCATGGGTGGTGATGATGATGAATTTTCAGATCATTAAAATTAAAAAATACAATATGTTTAAACACACTAAAAGTGTCAACATGTTTTAAACTAATTTTACCTGTGACATTTTATGAATGAATTACTAGACAATATTAATACTATTAATATTTTAAAGCATGCTTTTACATAGATTTTAAAACAAATTTTAGATATATAGTTTTGATATTAATATATTTCTATAATTAATCGTTTAAGTAAATTTCTATCATTAATGCAATCATAAATAATTATCGAGATTCAAATTTTTAATGTTACCTTAAAATATTGAATTTGCTATATAATTTTTTTGAACAATTGTGTAATTTAGTCATTTAAGAATAAATATTAAACTATCTAAAATTCAATAATAACTTGGACAGTATCATCAAATCATAAAATATTGTACTATATATATGTATTATAATATTATATTATTACATTGTTATAAATATTGAAAATATTCAAAAAAAATTTTAAAATACAAAGTTTATTAACTTTAAATTGTTTTGTTTTCATAAATAAACTGTTTGCAATTGAAATTATTTTATTATTTTTTCAACTTTTTGGTCAACTTTTAGGTCAGTTTTTTTTAACTCCTATTTTCCGAGTTAAAATTTTTCTTATTTGTAAAAGTTTTTTTTTTTTTTATTTTTGTAAAATGTCAAAATTTTTATCACAAGTTAAATTTTTTTATTTAATTTAAAATAAAATTTTGAATATTTTTCCGTTAACCATTCATTAAAATTGGCAATCATCCTAAAATTAAACTTGCCAAGATTTTTCTTAAATTTTGGTTTCTATGACAGGAAGTCACAAAATAAATTTAGTTCAAAAATAATTTTTGGATTCAGTAGTGCCAACCTAATTTTTTTTAAGTGGCGCTCCGAAAAAAAAAAAGTCCTATTAAAAACTTATTAAAATATTTTCGCTTTTTAATTTAATATATTTTAAGTTACAAAAAATATTCAATTTAACTGTCGTTTAAGCGTAATTAAATTATTATAAATAAAGGTAAGCAAAGTGCAGACACAAATCCGTTAAATTTTTTAAAAATGATTATTTTTACAGATTTGAAATATTTTTCAATTACTTTTTCGTATAATTACAAAAACAGGAATTTAAATAAAAAGTTTATGAAATTTATTATGTTGAATGATTTAATTTTAAATAAATGCAAACATTATTTTTTGCAGAAAACAAAATAATCAAAAAAAAAAAAAATACAATTTTAAATTGTTTCAAACGATTTTACTCTGTGCAGAATGTTATAACGTTGGACATAAATGGCCTCATCTTCTTCACAAAGTACATTAACAGTTCAAGCTGTCTATTCGTTTAAGGGAAAAAATAATGACGAGGTAATAATAATAATAATAATTGAAAATTTAATTTTTTTTTGTGTTAATAATTTCCATTGATTTAATTTTTCTTTTTCTTTTTGCATTGTTAAGTTATGTTTTAAAAAAGGAGACATTATATTGGTAACACAAAAAGAAGAAGGTGGATGGTGGGAAGGAACATTAAATGGTACAACCGGTTGGTTTCCTTCTAATTATGTTAAAGAAATCAAGTCCACCGGATTAGTTTTAGGTAATTAAAATAATAATTTTCTGTAGAAAAAT
>NW_002987105.1:745371-747871 GCF_000006295.1 Pediculus humanus corporis
TTTTTTTTTTTTTACATTTTATTCTCCAGTTTAAATCGCGATGAATATCGTCAATTGGTGGGAAACATTGATTCAGTATTTGATGCACATTCAAAATTATTAATTGCATTAGAAGGTTGTAATGAATTGCCACCGATCGAACAACGTGTTGGAAAATTATTTTTAACATCTGCATCACAAATAAAACAAATTCATCTTTTATATTGTTCGTCTCATCCTCGTTCTATTTGTATATTAAATAAACACAAGTAAATAAATTATGAGAAAAAAAAATTTTTTTTTATGATTTTTCTTTTCAAAGATAAATCGTCATTTTGGAAAATGTGAACGTTTCGATTTCGTGGATTTTGATATTTAAAATAATTTTTTTTTTTTTTTCTTATCAGAGATGCTCTCAATGCTTTTATGGAAAGTCAAGGAGCTGCCAGTCCAGGTCTTCTTGTTTTAACAACAGGTTTATCTAAACCCTTTCGAAGACTGGAAAAATATTCAGGAATTTTGCAAGAATTAGAACGTCATATAGAGGAAAATCATCCTGACAGAGGTGATACACAAAGATCCGTGTCTGTTTATAAGGATATTTGGGTTTGTATTGGAGTTGATTTTATAAAATTATTGTTTAGGGGAAGTTTTTTTGTCGATTATTCGTTTTTTTTTTTTTTTTTTTTTTTTTCAGAATGCTTGTTCGACTAAAAGACGCCAGAAAGAACAGGAATTGGAAATCCTCACGGGAGGAGTCCGAGGTTGGGAAGGAGAAGAACTTTCCTCATTAGGCGAAATAATTCATATGGGTTCAGTTGCCGTCGGACCATATCATAGAGATCGTTATTTTGTTCTTTTTCCTACCACTCTTCTCATTTTATCCGTTAGTTCTCGAATGAGTGGCTTTATATACGAAGGAAAACTTCCTTTGACCGGTATTAATGTAACACAGTTACCTGACACCGAGTCGTATAAAAATGCTTTTGAAATCACAGGTATTTAAACTATATATATATATTACTTAAATAAAAAAAAAAAAAAAAAAAAAAAAAAAAACAGACTCCCCTACCCAATTCTTTTTCGGGTATTTTAGGGAATCTAATTGACAAAATCGTTGCTGTTTGTCAAACAAAAAAAAACCTACATCTATGGATAGATACGTTGCGTCAGGCAATTCAGTCCGTTAAAAAGTCTTCCACTTCGTCCTCTCATCCTCCGTCCCACGTAAGTTCCTCTTATACCTGTTCTTATGCGGGTCTTACGGGATATTTTAGCAGATTGGTCAAATGTGGATTAATAACGCGGTCTTTGTTAAAACGCCTTTTATACCGGCAATTCGCCGAAAGTAATTTTGATTTTTCGGATGTTAAAGTCCGTCGCAGTCACAAGGTTGAGTGCGTTATATTTCCTACTCAACTCAGTTTTGAAATTTTCAAAGCATCGAGAACTTGGTTCAAATCTCAAACTATCGAACTTGATAGCATGTCGACTTCGACCGATCGAACTGAACGTATTAGAACGTATAAAAGACAAAACGCCATTGACATGGTAGACAGTAGCGACAGTATGAACAGCAGCGATACGAACTCTTTTGAGTTCATAAAAAATTCCCATTCGCATTCTAATTTACGTGACTGCGTAATAAATTTTGAAAGCGAGTGCGAAAGTGAAAAATTAAAAAACGTTCTCGGTAAACCGAATCTTCAGCCTGGCAATTCTAGTTTTGATTTTCTTCCAAACGTGCCTGCGACTCATAGGACCTACGAAGATTTGAGTGTTTTGGGGTTTTGCGAAACGGGGCGGAAAAATAAAAAACGTAGAAGTAAAAGCATGCCTTCACTTACAAATATGAGAAATGAAAATACATTTTTCGCGTCCAGCTTCGAAAGAAGTGCTTCTCTTGGTATTATAACCGTAATGAAATCTTTCGAACGCGATGATAGCATCGAATGTCGGAAGAAAACAAATTCCGAAATAATCAGAACGGATTTTATGGATCAAAAAAGTAGTAACGATTTGTCTTCCATTTGTTTTTCAACATCTTATATTTGTGCTCTTAATGCAAGTGCAGAAGACAACAGGAGACAGTCTTTACCTGTAGAAAATTCAAATTTAAACGATGGATGTTTTCGGTTTTCTCAAGTAGGCTTATCGAGTAGGTATTGCAATGATTTTTTATTTGCCAGTCCTCGATCGTCGGATTCCGGACTTGCCGATATCGCAGGAACCGGGACTTTAATATTTCCAAATCATTCGGAAAATTGTGAAAAATGGCGTTACAAAGTCGATTCTTTATGTGATTCTTCAAATGTTTTTTATCCAACTACCGAATCCAATAACTTGGATTACGTTAGTGACGGTGTAGTGACGACAACTCCAACGATTTCTTGTAAAAATATTTTTATCGAAAATCCTTCACGTCATACCTCTTCCAGTAATATTTTTTACGATCCTTCCGCGGTACCCCGTCAAAATGAAGACGTTGTTAATAATGGTGGGGTCTATCGTTCGGGCATGT
>NW_002987105.1:750371-790444 GCF_000006295.1 Pediculus humanus corporis
AACGTAGTAGCCAAAGAAAATTCAAATCATGTTCCTGACGAAGTTTTTTACAATAAAGAAAAGTGAGTGAATTAATTGATTATTATTATTGAAACGAAATTAATAATTAATAATTTTTTATTTATTTATTTATTTACATAATCATGGTTATTGTGTAGGCACATTATGGAAAGCGTGGACGTTCTACGAGCTCAATTGACTGATTTAAGTAAAAAAGTAAATAAAATATCGAGGAAATTAGATGAAGAAATAGAAACGAGAACGGTTTTGCAAAATTGCGTCAAATCTAAATTATCCAAAATGGGTACGGAAATCGATTAATAATAATAATAATAATAATAATAATAATAATAATAATAATAATAAAACCGTTTTTCAAAAAAGGGATTCGTGAGAAAGAAAACGAAAATAAAAATAAAAATAAAAAATGTTGTCGAACACGATCGTTAATCGTTTTCCTACTTACTAGTATTTACTGACTTGTGAGAAAAGTTTTGAAATGGTTTATTGTGGGGGAAACAAGGGGGGGGGGAAGGGAAATGAAAAGATAAAAAAAAAAAAACAGGATTTGCAAATGTTCCTAATGTTAAATATCGTAAATTGTTTTTTTTTTTTTTTTTTTTTTAAATCTATAGAAAAGTTAAGGTTCCTTAAGGACCTGTGCGAATCTAATTCTAAGATAAAAAAATAAATAAATCACGTGATAAAACGTTGGGGGGGAGGGGCGCGGAAAACAATCAAAACAGTATAAGAGTAAAAAGTATTTGTTGTTGCTGTTTTTGTTCGTTTATTGTTATAAAAAAAAAAAAAAAAATTCTATTTTGAATATTTTTATTATTATTTTTTTTTTTGTAAGTTGACAAATTTATCGACTGACGTGTAAATTAATTAGCAATAAATTTTAAATGCCTCATAAATTAAATTTAAAAATAATAATAATAATAATAATGATAGTAATAATAATTTTTATGACTTTCCACTGGCAATGATCTATATATATATATATATATTTAAAATTTTTTTATTTTCTAATTAGAATAAGTTTGTTGAATGCATATAAAAATAATATATATATATGTGTTAAAATTTAAATTTATAAATATGCGTTGTTTACACTTATTTGTTGTTCAGATTTTTTTTTTTTTTTAATTTTACCGTAAGAGAAAAGTAACATAATTATTATAAAAAATCAAATACTCATTATTTTTATAAGTAAGGATCTTTCGTTATTTATAAACGTTATGAACTTTTTTTTTTTATATCGTAAAAGTAAATATCGAAAAAAACCAAATTATTTATGATAAGCATTAAAATAAATACATTATAAAACAAATATATTATTATTATTATTTTCAAATTATTTTTTTTCCGGGGGAGGTAAATTTATAAATTTTGTAATTTTTTTCCCTTCCTTATTTTTTTTTACACTTTAGTTAATAAATTATCAAATCTTAAATAAATTTATTTTGAACTTTGAATTCTATTTAGATGGAGACATGCAAAGTTTAATTATTGTATTCAAAATTTATTTAAAGTTTTTGGCGCTAAAATTTTATTTTCTTAAGAATAATTTTTTAGGTTGGTATCCCCGTTCTTATTTCAACGGCAATGTTTACGTAAAAAGGTAAGGTTTAAAAAATTTTATACGTTAACCCTTCATTGTAATATCATGTCATTTACGTTTTTTTTTTTTTTTTTTTTTTTTTTAATTTTACAAAACGGTTGATTTGTCAGTCAATAAATTATGTCTAAAAAAAGAGCGCGAAATAGTGAGTATTTTATTTTCCATTTGTTTTAATTATTATTATTATTTTTCGTTAAAATTTTCGTTAAATATTTCCTTTTCAGGTAATTTGTCTTAAACACGGTTATGTTTATCATTATGAGTATAAATGAAATTTTTTAAAGTTTTAGGGAAAAGTTATTATTATTACTATTTATTATTACTAAATCAAAATTGTAGAGAAGTTATATTTTATTAATACTTATTAGTTATTGTTTCATAATTTGTTTTGATAAATAATAAATAAATCATGATGAATTTGGATATGGGTAACAAAAATAAAATAAATTGGGTTTTAAACACTCAATTTATAGACAAAGTGGAAATATTTCAAAGGGGGGCCACAAAAAAGAAAAAATTTAGTGGTATCACTTAAAAAAATTATTAAAAGCAGTAATTTTTAAGGTATTTGCATAATTACAACAGTGTTAAACTCGAAACAAAAATTATCACTTCAACATACATTGTTGTAGAAAACGATTTGTAAAAAATCTATAATTTGTTAAGCATTATTGATAAATTTAGTATTATTTAAACAAGTTGATCAGCACCAAAATTTTCAAATTAATTTTTCCATGATATTATGTTTAAAACATAAAAATTATTAATTATTTTAAAGCATTTTTAAAAATTTAATACTTTGAATTGATGTGAAATTAACTTACATATGTTTTATACATTTAAAAATGAATTCTTAACTTTTTATAATAGAAACATTTTCTTTTTCATTATTAAAATGCCTAATAATAAATGTTTATTCAAACAATCATTTATTTACATTTTAAAATCAAACAATCGGTTGATTTCCACTGTACATAACTATTCGACACACACACACACAATGTCGGCTTAAAATTAAAAATAATAATTTAAAAATATTTAGATTTGGTTATGGTTAGTTTTTATTTATGCATTAGAAAACAAAACAAAAAATTTTTAAAACAAACAATTAATAAATAAAAAGGTTCATCAACCTTCATTTCCGTTATCAACGACAAATATTAAGAAAATTCTTATGATTTATTTAACATTCAACGGTTGATGAAGGCTGCGTTCGAATTTGTTTACTGTTATCGTTTTTTAAAAAAATTAAAAAGGGATTCTCAAGTTGGCAAGTGATTTTATTTTATGTACATATATATACATAATCAAGTGTAATTTTAAATAAAAAATTTATATAAATGGAAAAAATAAAAGTTTTGGATGGTGGATTTTCCACGCAACTTGCTCGATACGTCGGGGATATTATAGATGGAGATCCTTTATGGAGTGCAAGATTTTTATACACTAATCCCGAAGCCGTTATAAATTCACACTTGGATTTTTTAAAAGGTTAGAGTTATAAAAATTTGATTGAAACATATGATTGATATTTAAAAATTAATTTTAAACGCAGTAAACTTCATTCATTCAAATTTTTTTTTTTTTTTTCTAGCTGGTGCAGAAATAATTATAACAAATAGTTATCAAGCCAGCATAAGTGGATTTAAAGAATATTTGGGATGCGACGAAACGGAAGGTTACGATTTAATAAAAAGTTCTGTCAGATTTGCTAAACGTGCCAGAGATTTATATCTTGAAACTAATCCAGGGGGTTGGTCATTTTCATTTCCCCGTTCATTCCTCTAGAATTAATATTTTACTTCATAAAATTTATTTATTTTTTTTTTTTTTTTTAGCTAGACCTCTAATTGCTGGATCTGTTGGTCCTTATGGAGCATCATTACATGATGGTTCAGAATATACAGGGGAATACATGGATAAAGTAGACAAAGATGCTATAATGTCATGGCATCGTCCAAGAATAACAGGTCTCATAGAGGAAGGAGTTGATTTACTTGCTTTCGAAACCATACCAGCATTTAAAGAAGGTGAATTTTTATTGGAATTGTTAAAGGAGTTTCCCAAACAAAAAGCCTGGCTATCTTTTCAATGTAAAGTAAGTGAGTAATGGTGGTTTTATCTTCACCAACCCAATGGTAACTCTCTTTATTATACAAATCATTCAAAATTTCTAATGATTTGCAAAATCAAATGAAATTTTTTAAACAAACATGTGCACAAATTGGAAAAAAATCAAAGAATTTACTTATATTTTTAATTTTGAATGATTTCAGAATTCCGAACACACAGCCAAGGGTGAAAACTTTCAAGAAGTTATTAAAAAATGTTGGTCAATGAATAAAGAGCAATTAGTTGCTGTGGGATGTAATTGTTTAAGTCCAAAGTATGTTAGTAAATTATTTAAAGGAATAAATGAAAATCGAACTGATAAAATTCCTTTAATAGTATATCCAAACAGTGGAGAAGAATATATTCCTAACATAGGGTAAGTAATTATCGATTAAATTTGACAAATGTCTTCATCGTTATCAAATCTAAAATTATCTTTATGTTATGTTGTTTATGTTTTTCTCAAGAAAATTGTAAGAATTTATTTATTCGTTTGAAATTTTAAGATTTAAAAAAACAAACAAAATAATTTTTATTATTATCATTATCTAAATTTAAATTTTGTTGCATTTTTATTTATAAATTGACCTTGCCTGTAATATGTAATTCTTGATTTTGTTTACTTTAACTTTTTAACTTGTGATTTTTGTTTTGTTAAATTTTCATTCAAGTTATGTTTAAAAAAAAATGTTTAATGTTTTATGTGTTTTCTGTTTTTTTCTTTTCACAGGTTTAGTGAAGAAAACAGGTAAGTTATTTTACTGCGATTAAATTTAATTAAATTTTTTTTTTTGTTGTTTAATTTCCCTCTATTTTTTCTTTCAGATGGTTTGGAAATGAAAAACTTTTTAACATGAACAAATTGTTTGGCGAATGGTTTGATTATGGGGTTAAGTATATAGGAGGTTGTTGTAGAACAAATGCGGATGATGTTAAAAATATAAGCAATGCTGTTAAGCAGTGGAACTTGAAAAAAAAATGAACCCATGATAGAAATAATAATTACAAAAAGTAATTTTACAATATGATTTTTTTATTTGATTTTTAACGATTATACTATACTATGAATTTTTTAAAAGAATGGCATTCTTATACTCAAAATCGCTATTCGAATTATTAATATAATTAGGTGAATTTATTTTAACTAAAATTATCTTCAATATGTAAAACACCTTTTACTATATTTATAATTTTTAATTTGTGAAGATGTATTTTTTTAATAAGAAATTTTTTAAAATTTTATTTATATATAAATTTTTTTTTTTGACTGTAAATATATGTAATAAATATAATATAATATTTTGTTAAAATTTGGTTTTTTTTTGTTACCCCTTTTGATTAAATAAAATTACTTTTAAAAAATGAAGGGTTATTTTAAATTTTTTTTATTGCAATATAATAATTAGCACAATAATAGTAAAAAGAAAATGAATAAGTCCTCATATATTAACAATCAAATTTTTTTTCTTTTTCGGGGGGATTTATAATTTAAAAATATATTTCCTATGTTTCGTAATGCATTTAGTTTGTACAGTGGAAATTGTGTCACATTTTAAAATTTTTTCAAAAGTATTAAATTTTCAAATCGAAATAATAAAAAGGTTTACTTACATAAATGCAGCAAAACTTATTTTATATAATTATCACTATAACTAATTCAAAAAATATAAAATATTAAAAAACTAAAGTATAACGAATTAATGAGTCACACACACAAAAAAGCGCAAAACTTAAATGAAAAAATTGCTTCTGCTTTATAATACAGTTGGCAGCACCGTAAATGAAATTGCTTTGTTTACAGATAGAGGTTAAATTTTGTAACTTATTGTAATAATTTCATTATTTTTAAATCATGTCTTATATGTTAGGACATTTACACAACGGCTGGCAAGTCGATCAAGCGATTTTATCCGAAGAAGATCGTGTGGTAGTAAGTATTTTGTTCTGGACTAATAATAAACCATTGCGGACATTGTTTATTAATGAGTATTTGTTTATAGGTTATTCGCTTTGGACATGATTGGGACCCTACATGTATGAAAATGGACGAAGTTCTTTACAGTATAGCTGAAAAAGTTAAAAATTTTGCAGTGATTTATTTAGTGGATATTACGGAAGTTCCAGACTTTAATAAAATGTACGAGTTGTACGATCCGTGTACTGTAATGTTTTTCTTTAGAAATAAGCATATCATGATAGATTTAGGTACTGGTAATAATAATAAGATAAATTGGGCATTAGAAGACAAACAAGAAATGATTGATATAGTTGAAACAGTTTATAGAGGGGCTAGAAAAGGAAGAGGTTTAGTTGTTTCACCAAAGGATTACTCAACAAAATACAGATATTAGAGTACAGTATTGGTAATTAAAATAAATCAAAATTTTTTTTATCTCGTTAATCTCAAAAAATTATTTTATAAAAGTAAATGTGCATTAGGTAATCAAATATAATTATTGTGTAAAAGTGATGTAAGGTTTATAAAGAATATTTTAAAATTTCCTATATTTGGTTCGATAATGTAAGTTGCATTTAATTTTCAAATTAAGTCATGCCTTTCTCTTTAGATAATTTAATTAAAAAAATTGTTTTTTTAATTTTCGAGAGTGAATTATAAAAGTTAATAATACTTACTCAGTTTTATTAATTATAAAAAAAAAAATGTATATTTTGAAAAAATAAAATTCAAAATAACAAGTACTAGTATAACAAACAGTTATCAAATTCACGAGCCTTCAATTAAAAATTTAAAAAAAAAAAATTATTTTTATGAATTAAAAAAATTATTATGCACTACAAAATGAACACATTGCAAAATAACATTTCTTTCATGTCTGATTTCATTTTTTAATAATTTTTCTAATAATGTTAAATTTCTTCTTTGAACCGGATTTGATTTATTCAATGGTTTTTTAATGTTCGACATTTTTGATTTTTTCGATGATTTCGTATTTTTATTACTATACGTTTTCGCATCGTTTTCTTCTTCGACCGGTAAATCTTTCACCACGACTGTTTTCACTTCATCCGGAAGACAATTCAAGTCTACATCGTCCTCCTCGCAATTACTTCCGTTATTTTCTTTATTTTCGTCAGGGGGTAATTCCATGTCGGTTTCATCATCGTTAGAATCATAAGCAGAAGCAAGAATACTTAAAGAATTATTTATCGATATCTTGTTGCACGTTTTACTCTCGCTTGTTTGCCATTCTTCGTCACTTATTTCTATATCATCTTTAATTATGTCATTTTTTAAAGATTCGCCATCGTTTCCTAAAAATGAATTCAATGATTAAAATTCGAATGTCTTATAATAGGAATGATGAAACCTATTTGATTATTTGTAAGGAAAAAATTTCCCCCCAAAAAAAAAAAAAAAATAAATAACAAGAGTCATTATCGTACCTATTCCAGAAAATGCAGGTACACCATTTCTAAATAACGATTTGGTTTCTTCAATCGTAGCTTTTTCAATTAAATTAATCATTTTTTTTTTATTATTATTACGTCGAGATTTTCGATTTTTATCTTTGACTTTTTTCAATGTTTTCTTCCTATTTTTCTTATTCAATGCCTTATTAAATTTTGATTTATCTTCTTTTATTCTTTCTCCTCTTTTATTTTTTTCAACTTCCAAAGCTTTTTTTTCTTCTATGACTTTTTTAGAAGGGTATCTCCTATTTAGAAAAAAATAAATCACGCATTTAAATAATTTATTAAAGAAAAAAAAAAATGAAAGGTGAAATATAAAAAAATTTACTTTTTCCTTTCTTCTATCCATTTTGCTATTTCTTCTTCCGTGTATAATTTACCAATTTTTTTATAAAGACCTGAATCATGTTGCATTTTCTTATGTTTGGCTATGATTTTCGGATGTGCCGTGAATTCGCATCCATCTCGTCCGCAAATTTCATGATCGGCCTCGTGAAGGAGCAAATCGTCATCCGTTTTAAATGACTTGTCACACGTTTCGCAAAAATAATGTCTCCACGTTGTATTATTTTCCCAGTAATTTGCCTATATTTCAAAAAAAAATTATTAGTAACAACGACACAATTTTCAATAAAAAAACAACTATTCAAAAAAAAAAAAAAAAAAATGTAAGATACATTTTCAGGCAATTAAAGAATCTCTTTTTTTAAATTATTTGTGAGTTTTTTTCTCTCTCTCTCTCTCTCTCTCTCTCTCTCTCTCTCTCTCGATAATTATCATCAAGTTTGTTTTTTTTTCCCCCCTTCCCCCCTCCCCACCGTTTGAATTAAACTCTTTTACTTAACATAATGCCATGATTTTTTTTTTTTTTTTTTTTTAATTAATACTTACATTTTTAAAATAAAAATTTTTTTGGTTAGCAAATATTATAATATAATATTAAACAATAAAAAAAATGTACCTGTAATATTATTCATATTGTTTTTAAAAAAAAAAAGGGCAACTGTTTACAAACAAAAAAAAAAAATAATAATAATAATAGTAATTTCGTTTTGAATTTTTTTTTTTTTACAGGTGCACCAAATTAAAAAAAAGCAAAAAAAAAAAAAATTATGTAATTAAGTATATAAATTTTTTTGAAATTTATTATTTGATTAAATGACAAAATAATTATCATAATTTATTTAAATAGAAGCACCTATTTTTTGAAAATAAAAGAGAAATTAAAAAAAAAAAAAAATTATTATTATTCGGATTTTTACACTCATTATGATAAAGTTATATTGTCACAAATTTTTTGTTTTTCCCTCGATGAAAAAAAAAATACCAAAAGGTATTAAAAAAGAAATTTTTTGGTTAAATTATTTGTTATACAATGCATACTTGTGTCTTCTGCACATAAAAATAAAAAATTATCAATTTAAATAAATTTACACTTTTTAATAAATATTATTAAACATTTCACTTTTTTCTTTTAATACGAGGAACAAATTTAATTTGAGAAAACATTAATAATTAAAACTTTCAATTATTTATCCATCTATCGATATAGATATGATTTTTTTAAAAAATTAATTAATTAATGTAAATACACTTATTATTTTTCACAAAATTATTGTTTTCAAAATGTATGAACTTTATATAAAATAAGCTTGGCAAAATTGTTTTTTTTTTTTTTTAATGCAAAAAAATCAAAAAAAAATTTGACATTTAAATATTTATAAAAAAAAATGAAAGTTACTAAATGTTAATTATTTAAAAAATTTTTAATTATATATACTTTTTTAATTGCCAAAATGCAAAATTATAAAATAAATAAACATTAATCGAGTTATATTGAGATCAATTATATTACATAGTTCCTCAATAAAAAGTTAAACTTTTCTTTATAGATAAGAATAATATATATATATATATATGTATGTATGTATGTATGTATATCTATATGCATATAAATAATTTTTTTTTTTTTTTTTTTTTTTTTTTGTATGCATTTATAGCAATTACTTTAAACACAGAAGTTTAAAATTAAGTGCAGATAAACTGACACAGACTTGGCCACTTGATATTTAGGTGCTTCCATTCTTACTATCTCCTTCTGCTATATTCTCCTTTATACATTTATCCTGCAATGGGTACAGTAGAAATATTTAATTATTTTTTATTTAAATAATAATTCTTTTTTTTTTTTTTTTATGTCTTTTTCGAATTTCTTTCCAATTGTGTCTAAATTTTTAAAAAAAGCATCTTTTAAAAATTGATGTCGCAGCTTTCATTTTGTGTTAATATATCACACCGAAAAGAGAAAATGTTTTACTCATGATTTGTTAAGCTTAATAAATTAAAGCTTTGAAATTTTAGGAAAAAAAAAGGTGAAACATTTAATTAGGAAAAGGGTAAATATTAAAACAATTAACATCAATTAATGATAAATGTGTCAATAATATAAAAACATTAATGAGTTTAATGGTGATTAATTTACCTCTTCGGGATGATTAGCTAAATATTCATCTTTTGCTTTGTCATACATATCTTTGACAATTTGCTTTTGTGACTTATAACTACTCCAATCATTATCATCTTTTGATTTCCTCCACGTTTCTAATAATTCTATTTTTTTAGTTTCTTCACTTTTAATTTCATCTGTTACCCATGGCTTTGTCAAATCAATTTCCTGAAAGCCAATTTTACGAAATATCCACATGTGCCTCAGTCATGTATTTAATATTGGCAACCCATTATCAACGGTTTTTTTTTTTTTTTTTTTAAAAAAAAAAAGGTTACTCACAGGTGCAGGTGCTTCATTTTTTTGTATTGTTTTCCGCCTGAAATTTTTTTTAGGAAACTTTCCGAACCCTGGCCTAGGCGGCCCAAAATTAAAATTTGATGGACCGGGAAAATATGGAGCGCCGAAAGGAGGATCTGGAGGAAAACCCATAGGAGGTGGGTAAAACATGCCGTGAGGTCCGGGTCTAAACATTGGACCTTGTCCGCCCATTCCACCTCGACGACCATTTTTATTAGGAAAAATATTTTTACCACCTCGACCACGGCCTCTTCCTCTCGGATTCAGCCCCATAATTACCGAACACAACTTAAAACACTATAAAACTGTAAATAAATTGCGTAACAATATAACGCTATTTGTATAATGAAATTACCAAATTACCGGAACTTAATTGAACTGCAGCAAAAAAAACGGTAAACTGTAGCAAATACTTTTCATTGGTTCATTCTACGTAAATCTTTTTTAAAACAAAGTTTAACGTTAAAATTTCTTTTGAAAAAAATTATAATATCAGGCGTAAAAAAAGAAAAAAAACTTAATATTAATTAAAATTCTTAAAATTTTACTTTAAACAAAAAAAAATCAAGTGAAAATTTAATTTTAGTACTTAAAACTTAAATTAAAATAAACGATGTGCGAGTTCGCATCTTTTTTTTTGTAACCGACCGTTGAAAATTAAATTCAAAATAATTATGGAGGATTATAAAGATAATAAATAATTAAAATATTTCAAGTAAGTAAATTTAATCAAATTTTTAAAATATTATTTTTTATTATTCTTATAGAAGTGTCAGTCAGGTGCAAAATTAACTTTGTTTTTTTTTGTTAAAAAAAGTTTAAATAAATGATTTTAAATAAAAAATTTAATTAATAATTACAATATGAATATTATATATTGTACCATTATTATATATATATAAGAACAGCTGCCGGCTCTTTATATAAATCCTTTTGCCAGCTATCTAATATTAAATATTAATTTAAAAAAAAAAAAAAAATTATTAATGCATAATTGTAAATAATTATAAATATAATAATAATAATAATAATTTTTAATGATTTTTAAAAATGGATTTCAACAAACTTGGTAGAAAAAAAATTTCTTTTTTTTTTTTTTTGTGTCAATAATAATCAATACACAACCTAAAATGATAATTAGAAGAAATCCCAATTGATTACATACCATAAATATATATGTATATATGTATATAAAATTTTTAAAACAAGCTAAATTTTTTGATTAATAATACAATAATAATAATAATAATGATGATTTACATGTGAATGTGAATATATAAAAGAAAAATTATTAAAATTTTTCCATAATGCATGAAAAACTCTAATAATAAAACGCTAAATAAAAAAAAAATGATAAAAATATATAAAAATTCGCATGAATTCGTTTACCCCTTTTTACACAAAAAAATTCATTACAATTTTAAATAATGAAATTATAATTACTAAACTAATTTTTTTTCCTTTTTCTTTTATTATTATTATTATTATTGAAGTCCGTACATAATTTATAAAATACTCGTAAATGATAATAAATATATATTTTTTTTTTTTTTGATTATATATGATTTTGAAATTTTTCCGCTTTGTATTTTTTTTTTTTTTTTTTTTTTTTACAGCGTCAAATAAAAATTAATATAAATTATAATAATACTAATTATAAATAAATAATAATAATAATAGTTATTAATTTTATATTACATTACATGCAATAATAATAGCAGCTAATGATTCAATCGAATTATATAAAAAAATATATTTAAAAAAATAAAAAAATTTGTAATAAAATAAAACTGTGATATATAATTTGTATTAGTATGTAATACACGATTGTTTGATTCATGATAATAATAATAATAATAATAATAATAATATCTCAAATTTAATCAAAATTTAATGTAAAATCTCACTTTGTTGTTGTTGTTGTTGTTTTAAAAAAATTACTCTAAAACATTTTTTTTTATGTCATTTGATTCGATTAAAAATAAAAATTCTACGACTACTTAATAAGTTTTAATATTTATAAGTAAAAAAAAAAATTACAACTCATTTAAAATAATAATGAAAATAATTAATTTACAATAATTAATGTTTTTGATTGATAATGATTTAATAATTAATTAAAAAAAAAACCTAATTAAATTTAAGATATTTTAACAATCACAATTTATTATTATTTTTTACATAACTAATCGAAAAATAATTAATTATTTTTTTATTAATAATAATAAAATAATCGTCAATAATTTTTTTAATTATAAAAATTTTCACCTAATTTTTTTTTTTTTTTTTTTTTTGTAAAACTTTATGATGATTACGATTATTATTATTATTATTATTATTATTATTATTATTTCTGATAATTAAAATAATTCATTAGAAATAAAAGTATTTAACGTTTATACGTAAATAAAAAAGAAACGACTTAAAATTAATTGAATTGTAAATACGAATATTTTTTTTTTCTCCTCCATTGATTCAAACACTTTAAATTATTATACTTTGGTAACGTAGAACATTTAAATCTATATGCGTGTAAGCAAATTTTTATGCTTTATATTATATAAAATAATAATAATAATAGTAGCATTAGAATAACTTTTTTTTTTTTTAAGGAAATAATAAAAATACCGTTAAAAAATAATAATAATAATAATAATAATAATTAAAAGGCATACACTTTTAATAAATTTTTTTTGACGATTTGATTATATCATCATCTACTGTACAGCAATATATATATATATATTTACCGTACGTGCCATTTTTTTTTTTTTTTTTTCAACATATTACGATCACTTAATTTTTCCTATTAAAAAAAAAAAAAAAATTTTTTTTTTAGTATTCAAAAGTGCGCTAAAAATTATTTATTATCTGATACGTTTTATTTTTATTTTATTTATTTATTTTTTTTTATAAGTGCACTTGATAAAATAAAAGGAAGAAACAAATAAATAAACGTTGTTTTTCATGCGAGAAAATACTCGCATCAAATTCGCTACGGCTCACGAAGGTTTAGTTAGAAAAAAAAAAAAAAAAAAAAAAATTTTCCTGATATTTAAAAAATAAAAAAGATGATTTTTTTTTTTTTTTTTTTTTAACGTTAAATAATTGAAACGATTAACTGAAATTATCGTAAAACCTTAAGCTGACCGGTGTTGGTCCCATATACGAGTCCTTGTCCGGCTCCAGGAGCCCAACGTATGCAATTCAAACTCATAACATTTGATTCTCGTGTTTGTTCCAAATCTCGAATATGAACGAGACGTCCCCTTCCGCTTTGCCAGCTTCCACCGTTCGGAGAAGGTTTCCCGCCTTCTAATCGGAAAATTTGAGCCATGTTCGTTCTGTCGCGTACCACAACGGGTCGAGACGCTAATCCCACTAGTAAATGTCGATTCGTCGGAGATAAACTAACGGAAACTGCATTTTGTTCGAAACTAGTTCTGTACAAAAGCTGACCTAAGGAACCCCAGTCTAGACTGTAAACACCTAAAATCATGACGAACATGTTAACGATGACGTATTTTTCAGATGTCGAAAAAAACTGCTGCGAAAATTAATTGAAATTTTAAATCGTGAAACTCACCCAACATAGTAGTCACCGAAAGTCTGCCGGAGGGAAGAAGGGTAACTAAAAGGTGTCCATCGTTAGAAACATCTACGCTAGCATCATTGTGAATTTTACATTCTGGTACCACGCCATTTGCTTCTCCTAAAATAACAAGTTTTATAAGTACATAAATTTTTATAAGAGACAAAAAAGAAAACAAAACTAATTTGTAAAGTCACAGGACTCACTATCAGATATATCGGGAATGTTCATTTTAGAAAAGTCCCAAGCTTGTATCCTGTGATGAGGAGATAAAGGTGCATCGGTTATAATCATCGGATCTAAAGTGTACACTCCCAAATGCGGTCCTCCAGAAGTTCTCAATACTGGTTCAATCAATATAAAGAATTTTCACACGATCTAATAATCAAATGATATTGATATGATGATTGATAACTAACCTCGATAATTGTTTATGTTAGAATCTTGATCTTCGAAAGGATTTGGATCATTGTATCTCGGGTGAAGTAATCTTGGACGCCAAGCTCGCCATCTCCACACGTCTTCTGGTATTCTCGGAGTCGGGGATTGAGGTTGATGACGTGGTTGACTTAGCATAGACACATCTACAAATTTTTATTCATTAATTTTCGTGCAAAAAAAAAAATATTAAAATTAATACAGGATTAAATACAGGATGATAAAATACAAAAGAAACACTCACCTGAAACGGGAATATCATTGACTTGTACAACGGGAACAGTAAAAGAGCTAACTCTGGGCTCGATACTGTTCGTCGAACCGGATGATTCGTTACTTCCACCGTATCGAATCCAAAAAATGGGACGTTCGTCCCTCAAGCTCAAATCTCCGTTTTCATTACGAGAAAGTGTTACTTCCATTGATCGTAATGGCGGAGCTGGGTTGTTATTCACAAAAGAGGAATTAGTTCCACTCGATCTGAGTGAATTCTCTTCACTTCCCGCATTTTCAGTATTCACATTACTCTCAGAATTATTTACCTCGTTATCTCCGCTTAAACCAGTAACTATGATGATATTATTGTTACCACCATTGTTGTTATGCGAGTTATTGCCATTTGAAAAATACTGTGAAAAAAAATCATTGTTGCTATGACTGTTTGAACTAAAAATACTGATGTTCCCATCATAATAACTATTATTTAAGGTACTGATATTAATATTATTGATGTTGATATTGTTGGTGGTATTGTTGTTGTTGTTGTTGTTACTATTATTATTACTATCGTTATTGTACACATAAATATTACTATTATTACTATTAACGTTGATTCCGCTTCTGCGGTTGTTTAATGTATTGTTATTGTTCGAGGAATGCGGTTGTCCAGTTTCGCTATTATTACTTTCATTATCAAATGATCTAATTCCAGACGGAGGATTATTTCCTCTTTCTTGACTATTTCTTACATTGAGGCGAACACGATTTGAACGATTGTTTATATAATAGTCTGGTGAAAAAGTATCTCTTCTCGTATCAAATGAACCTTCAGAATTTGACATGGATGACATTCTACTGCTACTTGGACTGAATCTAAATAAAAAAAAAATATTACGATAATCGTTTTTTTTTTTACCTAAAATAATTGGTAGGTTTTATGTTTTATTTGTGCAACTTACAATTCCCTCGGGGGAGAAGATCGTGTCATTCTTCTTTTTCTTTTTCTAAGGTAATCCAAAAAAAATGGTCTATTGGAATTTCTTAGAAAAGCTGCCGCAGAACCTGGGCTAACTGGTTCGAATCGGAAATTTGGTGGCACGAATGGATTGATAGTAACTCCGCTTCTGATGTTATCTTTATAATTAAAAATATTAAAATTAAAATTTAAAAAAAAATTAATTAAATGAAATTTATGACTTTGTTTGTTTAGTTACCATTTTGAGTGGTAGAAACCCCAGGTTGATCCCTTGAACGCCCGCTTAAATTCCTTCTTCTTTCACTAATTCTTTCGGAAACATTATTCGAAACTGACGTTGACTGATTATCGGTTCCATCATTACCTTGTTCCTCCTCATTCTGTGACCTATCACCCCAGTTTATTTCTCTACTAAAAGTTAAAGGTAAGTTGCTTGTAAAAAAAATTTATTTTTATTTTTTTTTTTTTGTTTTTAACAAAAAATATTACCTTCTGGCATTCAGTTGTTCTAACAGGAAATCTGTACATTCTAATGCAACGTGTAATAATAAATGTAAATCTGAAATTAAAATGCAGCAAATAAAAATTTACAATTTATTAAAATAAAATTTAAAATATGAACTTAAAGTTTTTATTCAAAAAAAAAAAAAAAATTCTTACTAAATATTTGTTCGTCCAGAACTTGAATTAAATCTCCAAAATTTTTACCAAATATTTGAGTTAAACTTTTTACGATAAACTCGAGTAATTTTTTCGAATGAACTTGAGTGGCATCTTGCACCGAATTAGAATTAGCATCATCATTAGATTGTATATTTTGTAAAGCAGCTTGTTCGCTTTCTTCGTTTGATTCACTTTCATCGGAGTCATCGTCGGAACTGGGTAAAGCTCTTTGAGGTTCACGGTATTTATCGTTTATAATGTACTCTCCAGCGCTGGAAGAAGCCAATCTCAAAAGACTTAATCTCGCTTTCATTGTTTTTATCATTTCTTTAAGTAATTCCTTCGTGATGGGATCTTGAGAGAGTATGGCGAGCTCTCTGCTGGAAGTCGAGGCTAAAGGATCATCGAAACCGCTTTCTTCCCTTAAAACTTCGTTGCGTTCTCCTGTGTTGCTTTTCAATAATTTGGATGAAGAACCGTAAGAGCCTGCATTGCTGGGCGAATCCGTATTTCTTCTCTTTGGCCTATTGCTTTCTCTTATTGGTCTTTTCTTTTGCCCGCAAGATTGGCAAGCTTCATTAGATATAGAACTTCTAGACGTTGAAGGTTGGCTAAGTTGGCTTAAATTAGATTCAAAACGTTTCGTCATATTCTTGTCTTTTTTTAGAGCTTTTCCAGAACTCATTGATTCCCTAAAAAAATTTAAATTTTGTTTAGAGACAACATAATTTCCGAGTTAATTTGTCATTTACTACAACGAAATTAATTTTTTTTTTTTGTATTTTTTTCTTTTTTTGTTCAAAACAAAACACACACACACAAAAAAAAATTTACAATAAAGATATACGTACCGATCGGCAGTTTTCAGGTTTATGTTAGAAGAACTTAAACTCGAACGACGTAAATGCGTAGCTCTTGAAAAATTTTTTAATTTAAAATGATTATTGGTTTTTTCAGATCTTTTCAAAGGATCAGACCCCTCTGAATTTATTCGCTTTCTTTTTCCTTCTCTATTATGCATTTCATCGAAAACGGATGTTGGGTTTTCATTTTTTAAAGATTTCGCCCGACGATTTATATTGAAATTTGATAGACCTGATGGACCAGGTTGCGGTTCTTCAGTTTCGTTTCTAGCAGTTAGAGAAGTGTTTAAAGAACTTGTACTCGTAATATCGCCTACGTTTGAATGAAAAACTGACGATGACTTTTTCTTTGAAGCCTTTTTCGATTTTTTGGCTTTATCAAATATTTCATTAACCATGGATTCAACTAATTTTTTATAATCATTAACAATATCAAATTTTAAACTAGCGGATGATGTAGGAGAAGTTGATTCTCTACTAAACGGAGTACTAATCGCCAAATTTCGAAGACTCGGCAATTCAGTACTAGAATTAGAGTTATCGTTTTGATTGGGTAATAGCGCAGCGTTGATTTCTTCACCTCTGCTCTGAATGGCATCCCGAAATCTTGTTATATGGTTCATTAGTTCTTTCCACATTCTTTTAATTTTTTGACGCTGTAGAGTTTCTATTCGAGACCTAAAATTATTTTAAAACTTCTTATAAATATTGAACAAAATTTTTATTGACAAATCAAAAATTTAAATTTTCTTTTATTAAAAGAGTGATGTTCAGTTTTAAAAAACTTACCAACAAAATCTTTGCAAATTTTCTATTCCGCGGCTTATTCTTTGAATCCCTTCTCTAACATTAAATTCAGGTGAAGATGACAAATTTGAATCGGTAACGGACGCACTATTAGAATCAGTGTCACTTTCATCGCTATCAGACAAGTTGTTTCTCGAAGATGTTGAAGGCTGATTGATTTGAGATTGCTCTTCTATTAATATATCACTGACGGGCAAATCGGAATTCAACGAAATAGGCGGTGTTTCCACTTCTGGATCCCAAGAATCAAAAATTTCAGACCCATTTTGAGAAGCATTAAATCCGTTGGAATTTAATGAAATATTAGGCGCTGAAGTAGAAAGAGTGGATGAGCTGTCAAGCAACAACTCGTTTGAAACCTCTCGGTTTTCACTAACGGATGACAACATTGGATCCGTTCCTCTCGGGCCTAATCCTCTTGATAAATTATTATCTTCGGAATCTAAAGAATGTAAAGGTGAGTGTTCTCCTTCTTCTGATTCTCCAGATATTTGCGAATAATTTACCGTGCTGTCAACGGAAGGAATATCCAAGGAATTTCGTAATCGATTTCTTAATAATCTTTTTACGCTATCGAAAAGGCGATTTTCAACCTGTTCACGAAGTTGTCGGTAATAACGTTTTCCTGATAAAGAAAGGGTGTTGGTATTAGAGGTAGGAGAGCAAGCAGCTCCTTCCGAAGAAGAAGTTGAAGCTTCCTCGGCGGAATTTGAATTTGATGAATGCGACGCTGTGAAAGAAGATTTAAAAGAAGGAACCTGTTTGGAAATCAGATTACTTTTAATTCGCGAGGACAGTGAATTATTTAAAGAAGAATTACTGCTGTGGGAAAGAGATTGAGGTTGAAAAGGAGAATTCGAATGTCGCGAAAGAACAAACTGCCCGCCAGGCCTGAATGAGAGCTGACGTCTCAAGTTTTGATTATTTTGTAAATTTAAACCATGAGTTTCCCTATTTGTTATTAATTGTAACTGCAAATAAAAATATTAGATTTAATTGATTAATTTACAATTGAAAAATTCAAAATTGAAAAGCGTTTCATTAAATAGTACCTGTGATTGATGGTCCTGAGAAAGCCTAGATCTCACTTGAAATCGGGATAAGTGTTTTTGATTTTTTCTTACAAATTTCCTGTCTGTTCTGTCATTATCCCTACATCTTCTTTCTTGCCCAGATTTTGATAAATTTCCTTGTTGTAATTGGTGTCTAAAAGGAAAAATTTTATATGAAAATAAATTTTAATAATTTCGAAAATAATAAAAATGAAAAAAAAAAAAAAACATTTTATAATTTTAAGTTTTACCTTTGTCTTTTAAGCTGTAATCCTGGAGATGTTTGAGACTCACTTTCAGTTTTAGTTTGAGAACATGATGGAGTTCGTGTCATTTGAGAAGCTATATTAGAACTCAGACGGTTAGTTGAGTTAATCGATGATCTATTTATAACACTTCGTAAACGGTTAGATTCAGTAGTATTAAGTTGTGGCCTACTACTTGAACCTTGTTGACCATCGTTTGATTCATCGAGTAATACTCTGCAAGGCCAAACCACAGAGAATTGAGATCTTTCAGAATTATTTGAACTAGATTCTCGAGTACTAAATATTCCCCTTTCAGGATAAGATGAATACGTCGGATTTGTGATAGCCCTAGAAGTGTTTGTTTGAGAAGAATTCCTTGTAAATAAAACATTCGAAGAGTTTTCTGGCGAGAAAGTTAAGCTCCAAGATCTGGTAGTCGGTCCAAAACTAAATGCGCATCGTCTTAATCTTGAGGGTGATTGAGTAGATGTAGAAGTTGAGCCTACAGAAGGCGTAGTAGTCAAAGCGAGGTTTTGATTAGAGGGAATGCTAGAAGTTGTAGAAAAAGCTAATGAACTGTGAGCCGGTAAAGATGAACGATTGTTTAGCCTACTGAATATTGATGAGTGAATTCGAAACCTTTTGCGATTGCTTAATGGACGATAATTTCTGGATGCTGAAATAAAAAATTACGCATTTAACAAAGAATTATTTTTTTTTTAATTTTATACAATTCACAATTAACTCACGAGAACGCGTAAATTTAAATCGAAGTGGAGATGGACTGTTCGTTTGAGAAGTTGAAACAGAAGAAGAAACAGCTGAACTGCTAATTCCAGAAGTGCTAGCATTATTTCTCAAGTCTAATAAATCCATGGGGTCAGTGCCTCTGTCGGTCTGTATAAAAGAAAAAAATTAAATTTTAAATGAAAAACAAATTCAGTTTCACTAACTTTTTTTTCATTAAAATTAATAAAAACCTAAACTTCGGTAGTTAAAAAAAAAAAAATTTTAAGGAAAACTTACAGTAGGAGTAACTCTTGATTGAGATAAATCAAAATATCTATCCATCAATTGATTATACTGGTTCATTAAATGCCGATAACAAAAAGTAATGGATCTCCCTTGGTCAGAGGAAGACTGAGAGTTGCTACTGGTAGTTGTAACGCTCGAACTAAATGTTGTAGTTGTTGAAGCTGGTGTTGAAGTAGAAGGTGGTTGAGAACTGAGTACATTTATTCTATCCCATTGAGATGGCACATTTACTGGGTTCGCAATGCCTGTAATTAATTTATTCCCTAACCTATCGAACGAAACATACCTAAAAGTTCAAAAATGATTAATTAATAAAAAAAGATATATTAAATTGTCTGCATACAAGTGCATCAAAATCAAATATTTTATAAAATATTCGGAATTTCAATTAATACTTGCCTAACTTTTTCTCTTTCACTTTTAGTACTACACTTGGCGAAAGGCTCAGGCTGACTCCAATCCCAAAAATGTAATTCATTATAAGTGGCTATAACAAGCATCCTTCCTACAGGATGAAAAGCAAGTGATGCAATTACTGTTTGACTTTCAGCAGTCCATACTTCACTACCACCCTGATTAGGAAATATAAAAAAAAATTTATTAAAAATTAAAACTTTTGAAAATAAGTACAGAAAAAAGAAAATCATTACATGTAAGTCCCAAACTCTGACTTGTCCTCCTAGGCAACCAGATGCCAATATTTGATTAGAGGAAGGATGAAAAGCGATGCACCAAGGTGTTCTCGGATGACCAGATAATGTTTGAATATTTTTTCCGGTAGTTAAATCTGTTACATATACATTGTGATTTCCATGGGTAGATGCCACTTTTTTACTAAGGAAAAATTTTTTAAAAATTAAATTAATATAAATTTAAGGTGATATTAATTTGATAATAAGTATTATATATAAAAAATAAGCAAGAGTTAAAATGTCTTACCCATCAGGACTGAACACCATTAAAAATGTCGAACGCGGAGAATCAGGCAACTGACATTTCTGTAAATTTAATAACAAAAGATAATTCTAGTACCGATTTGAAAAATGAATTTTCAATTAATTTTTTTTTTACTTACAACTTCCTCATACGAATTTTTACTAATTAATTTATCTTCAGCAGCCCATTGAAATTCAGAAGGGGAAGCATTTTTATAACGGCCTATTTCACGGTAAAAATAACTTTGAGTAAAATTTTTTCGAACTTTACTGCCCTCATCAATAAAACGTATAGGTTTAGAACAATCTATTGTTTTATCTCTATCTTCCATTTTATTTTACTGCAAACAAAAAAAGTACTTGTAATAAAAAATTTTAATTAATATTTCCAAAATATGTTTGAAAATTTACCGTAAAACGTTTTAATAATAAATATTATATTTTTTAAACATTAATAAAATATTTACGATAGATTGAAAATTAAAACATGCAGATTTTTTTTTTCACAGATTTTTAAAAAAATACTAAAGAAAAAATTTTTTTTTTACACATCTGAAAAACCTGAAATTTTTCCGATACATTTGTTATTAGTTTTATCAATAATAAATATCTGATTGTTAACATTACGGTTCCATGTTTCCTTTGAAAATCGCCATCTTTGTAATTATCCGGTTTCTTCTGGTTTTTAATTTTTCAAAGTTGGCAATATAAATCTAGCGCGAGATTATAATTTTCTCTTTTTTTCTAGAAGTAATGGTTTTAGATTTTTTTTTTTGTGTGTAGTTAATTATTTATTATTTTTAATTAAAAAGATTATTTTAATATTATTATTTATATTAATATTATTGTTATAATATTATTGTTTATTTCATTTTATTTAATATTTAGTGTAAATTAAATAAGTTAAGCGTTTTTAAAATTTTTACCCTTAAGTGATGTCTCGTTAAATGTGAAATAAAATTTTTTTGTGTGAATAAAATCATTATTATTTTACTTTTTGTAAATTTTATATCAATTTTTAAAAGAAATATTATAAGTATAAAAATTTTTTTTAAAATAAAAATAACGGTAATCGATTTTTAAAAAAGCAAGTATTTGACATCAGCATTTGAAGTTTATTCTCAGTCCGAAGCGGTCCGCCATTGTGGTCTGATCTCGCAAGATACGAGTTAAGACGAGATTTTCGAGACCCGTACTATTGTGGAATATTTTAAAATGTTTTTGTTGTTATTTAAAAATAAAAAAACATTATTTAAAAATAGTGTTTGTTTCGTATTCTGATTTACCTGTGATTTTTTTTTTTTTTTTTTGGTTAAAGTGTGACTTTAATTTTTAAAAACAAATTAAGTTTTTGTAAGTGAAAATTAAATAATTTAGGATTCCCTCCAAAACAACTGGATTTAAAAAAGAAAAAAAAAAGAAAAAGTAATAAGAATTATTTGGTAAGTGTATTTTTAGATTCTTTTTTTCATTTGGCTTGTTTTTATTATTATTTTATTTAAAAAACTAAATTTAACTATTTTGACGTGTAAATTATGTCTTCGTTTATTGTAAAAATGACTAAAATGTTCATTTTGAATACCAATAGTGTACTCATACAAAACACATATAGATTCATTTATTCAAGTTTTTTATGTCTTCTAAATTCATTTATTCATTTTTATTTTATAAAAAGTATTATTTACTTATTTTCAATGATACATTTATTTGCATTATTTGATAAATATTATTTGAATCATTTCATTGTATAGGCAGGTTGTCAAGATCATTTAAAATAATGTTTTACCTCATTTTTTATTTGAATTTTTTTTTTTTTTGTCCTAATAAAATGGAACATTGAAAAAAAAAAAAAAAGAAAAATTAAAATTTGATTCTTTATGCTTTTGATTATTTTAATTGAAGACATTATACATCAATTGTATTAGAAACCTTGAAGTAAATTTTCTAAGGTCACACATAGCTCAAGTTACAGATTACACAGGTCATGAAAAATTATTATTTTTGCTTTAATTATGATTTTACTCCAATTAAATGTAATTTAAATTTAAAAACTATTTAAACGAATGAACATTTCATTATGTTACAAGACTTGATACAAGAAAAAATATTAATTTTTACAAGAGAATTTAAATAGGGATAAAAACTTGTATTTTTCCTCCAGTCGTTTAAGTAAAATTATTTATGATCAATTTTAACGAATAGTTTTTTAATATAAAAAAAATAAAAAATTAAATACTAATAATAATTGCTTTGAATTTTTTAAAACGAACAATATAAATAAAGTAACAAAGTTTGGAAACATGAGAATATACGATGGAGAGTTTTATACATAAATACATAAAATTTTATGAGAAATGACTTATATTTATATTTAATAACATTCATCAGCTGTTTACTAACATACATTATTACATTTTTTTTTTATACTAAAATTTTAAATGAAATTTTTAAAAAAACATTAGTTTACTTAATAAAAATTGTACTCTGGCTAATATTTCAAAATTATTTTGGTTTAGGCTTTTCTTTATGTAAAAAAAAAATTTCTATTTATTTAAAAATCAATTTTTAAACAATTAAATTTTTTATATTATTTATAATTTTTATGAAATGAAAATTTACACGTTAAAAAAAAAAAAAAAAACTTTTTAATTTTGTTAATAATAATAATAATAATAATTTTATTTTGTATGGCATACTTAAGGATAATCACTTGAGAAAAAGAAAAAAAAATTTATTGTTAACAAATAATGATTTTTTTTTTTTTCTTTAACTTAAATTTTAAAGTTTCAATTTTTTTTTTTATTTTTACTCATGATGGGGTCAATATTCTCTTGCAAATTGTTTTTCAAACGTATACATAAATTTTTATGGATTTACATGAAGTAAAATATGTTTTGCTTTCATTTAATTTATTATATATTCACGTTTTGATATTTTTTTATTGACTAATAATTATTTAAACGTTAACCAATAAAAAAAAAAAAATATTAAGATTTAGTGTTAAAATTACAATTTTAATAATGGTCATTGAGGTATTTTAAATAATAAAATTTAAATTTTATTAAATATTGAATTGAATAAGAAAGAGTCTTAAATATTTCATTGCAAATATTCAATTAGTCTTAAGAGTATTTTCAATACTCACTAAAATTTTTTATGTATTTTATGTATGAAAATATTTAATTTGTTGTTTTTAACCCTTGTTTTTTCATATAAAGATTTCAAAACATTAGAAGACATAAAAAAAAGAAAAAAATCTAGTGAAACAGGTGTGCTATAAAATTATCTTTTTTTTTTTTTTTTTTATCTGACTACTATAAAAGAGACTTCTTCTTCTTCTACTTCATCTTCATCTTTCAAATTCCAGACTATTTACTTCTCTTTATAAAAAAAACCTGTCAGAAAAATTACATAAAAATTTATTACATAAACTCGTATTAACCGTTATTTTATTTATTTTATTTTATTTTCGATACGTAAATTTCTATTGTACAAATATTGTTTTATTTATTAGTGTGATTTTTTTTTTAAATAGAAATTCATTCATTATTGAAATGCCCTTCAAATTTATTATTTATTTACATAATTTCGGTTATTTCGTTTGCTTATACACGAATATCATAATGTAATTTTTCGTAGACTTTCGAATGCATATTATAACGTCGTATTTTATTTTTACGAATGTTTAAATTTAACCGAAAATGAATTTTTATTTTTTTTTTGTCGGTGGGTCAAATTGTTAGTTAAATTGTCGCCTTCTTCGCCCCCCTAGAACGATCTTGACAAGCGTTATTTAAAAAAATTCAAAAATAGTTGATAAAAGAAAACAATTTTTCATTACGGTTTAATTTTTAAATACAAAATGTGTTAAAAGTTAAGTGGGCCTGGAAAAATTTAAACTTTAATTTAAAATTATTATTATTATTAATATTATAGAACAAGAATTGAAGAAGTTGTTCATTCTTATACACTCTAAAAAGGCTTGTGTTGCAACAAGAGTGTTGTTGTTGTTGTTGTTGTAGTTATTTTGTTTCCCAGCGGAATATTTTTAGTTTATTGTTGAAAAATATTTTTTAAGCCGCTTTCATAGTACTGATTTTCCACTCTAGTTATTTCGTTTGTTTTTATATAAGGTTCTTTTCTTTCTTTCATTTTATTCATTATAAGGTTGTGAAGCGTTGACTTTAAAAAAAGAAAATGAAAGTTTGGAAAATGTTAAAATCGATTGAATAATTTGTTTTTTTTTTTAAATTTAATGATTCGAAAAAAATTAATTGTTTTTTGTTTTTTTTTTAATAATTATTTATTTGGTACAAAAGAAAGGTATTTGTCGTTGTTATTTTTTTTTATTTTAGGAGTTTAATTGTTTGGGCATTTTACCAAATGGAAATTTTAAAGTACTTTTACATTGAAATGATGTTTTTTTTTTTTTAAAATCTTTTACGTTTAGATAATTTTTTATACATGAATTCTCAACAGAATGATCGATATAGTTAAAAGTATATTTTTTATTACATTTGATTTAAAATTGTGGTTTACTTTTTTTTTTTTTTTACGGATGAATTATTCAAAACTTTTAAAAGAGATCGTATTGCATTTTATCATATCGTGAAATTTCACACCGTCATTTTATATAATTTTTTATCTTTTTCAATACTTTTTTTTTTTTTTTTTAATATTTAACAAACATCTCACGATAGTTTGTAGTAAAGTATACATATAAATATATATAAATAATTTAAAATGATCAATAAATAATGTTGTGGCTGAATGAAATGATAATGGTTGATGGTGGTGAAAATGGAATATGAATACATGGAAACGTTTTTAGCATTATTCGTGAATGTAGGAACGAATCACATATTTTGTTAATTACTGCATTTAATCACTACAGTTTTTCAAATCATTATCCAGCCCTAAATAATAATAATATTAATAATAAAAAATCGTTTTATGCGTATTTTGTAATTTGGGAATGCATACGTGAAAAAAACGTAATTTCTTTGTGAGATGCCTCTTAAATTTTAGGGTTCGACACCCCCTTTTCATCTCATACCATTTCTAATTTGTCTTTTAATATTTTTCATGAAAAAAAAATTTAAAATTAACATCAAACGTTTTTTTTTTTTAAAATATATCGTGGATCTGATCGATACTCTTGTTTTCCTTTTAAATGTTCAAAATGAGGAACCGAACGGGGGAGGGGGAAAAAAAAGTTTACAAAATTGTATTTATTGTTAGATTTCAAAAAAGTTTTCTTTTTTTTTCAAACTGTACGTAATTAATACTACGAGTTTAGAGTTTTTTTTAAAAAAAAAAAGTGAAACTGATATAAACAATTAAAAACAAATTTAAAAAAAAAAAAAATGTGGGTGTGCGAACGTTTTTTTTTTTTTTTTCATTTCAACAAGAGTTTCTCGTGAGAAGTTAAAGTAATAATAAGGAGTATAGGAGATACGAAATTTAAAAAAAATTTTATTTTATTTTTTTTATTTTTCTCATAACTCTCTGTTCGTGTAAAATTTTTTTATTAAAGTTTATACCAAAGCTTTTTAAAAAAATTTTTTAGGTTTTCCCTTCTCACTCGGTATATGGGTGTAGCATAGCATTTAATGTCCCGTTTACATACCGGCTCACCCTTCTGTTCCTTTGTTGTTAAATGATTAATGAATTTAATTTACAACATTGGAAAAGCTATAAATAATTTTCATCAGTGGGAAAATATTTTCCCTTCTTGCTTATTAAATCTTTAATATTTTTTGGTTTAAATTACAAGTTTTAAGTAATTTTTTTTTGGGGGGGAGGGAAAGGAGGGAAAGGTAGGGAGCGAAAAGTTCGTATAATCTTTTTGCTGAATAGTTTTTAATATTTTTAAAAAAAGATTTAAAATGAATGAATTTTTCTCTTTCTCTCTTTCTCTCTCTCTCTTTCTTTTTCTATGGTGACGATACTTCAACGCGTTCGCTTTTTAAGTGTTCCTTTTTAAAATGAATAATATTTTATTTTTTGCATTGGTTTTTTTATTAGTGTGCTTTTGTGCAAGTTCATTTGGTTTTTTTTTTTCTTTTTGTTATAATAATGCAATTTGTTAAATGAAAAAAAGAAACAAAATATAGGACTGGTATATTATTGGGTCGTCAACGGTCCCTTTTTTCACGAGAATTTTAATGAAGAGAGAAAATAATAATATTGTCAAGGGCATTTATTTTTTTTTTTTTGGGGTTGTTGCTTCATCGACTTTGCCATTTGTTAAGAACATTAAAAGGCATGATTCATCGCATCGAATAATTGTCATAAGTTTAAATTAGGGTCGTGGTGGCGCAAGTTTTATTTTATTTTTTTTTGAAAAAATACTCTAACTACTAGTTTTATTTTGTAACCGGTTATAACAGAAAATAAAATTTTTAATAAAACCAGACAGTGATAGTAGTTAAATATGGCTGGATACTTGATTTTTCCAAAGGTTTTCTTTTTTTTTTACAAATCTTAGAAACTCTACTCAGGTTCAAAACTTGTTTTTTTTTTTTACTATTTAAATTTTATTAATATTTCATAAGGATAATGTAACAACGTTCAAGATCGCAGCTTGTTTCAGATCGTGTGTGCGGTTTAGTTTTCAAAAAAAAAAAAAAAAAAAAAAATTTGATTTTTAACCGACAAAAATTTTGATTGCACGCATTTTTCATTCAATGAAATTTTTTTTAGTAACACGCTTGCGTTTAACAACAACGGTTGAGCAGATTGATTATCATTTTTTTTTTTTTTTTTGGTGTTATTTGGAAAAAAAAAAAAAAATTGTTATCACGAAAAGCCTCTAGCAAACTCTGTTTTGAGAGTTTTGCGAGTTAAATTTATTGTTATTGATTTTAATAACGCGTAATAGCGTTTCAGAGGATTAGTTTTGTATAAAATTTACAAAAAATTTTTACTTATCTGGATGATGATGTGTGTTTTTAAAAATAAAAAATCATGGTTTGGTATAAAATTAGTAAATGGGAGAGAGAGAAGGAGAGAGAAAGATGTTTTGTATCAAAACTCAAGTCGAAAATTATACGGCTTTTAAAAAAAAAATTTTTTTTTTTTTTTTTTTGAATATAATGGCTGCGTTTATGGCCAAAAACGTTAGTCAATTTGTAAAACGATGATTCTAGCTGCAGGGAAAATGAAATTGTCGTAGGCAACAACAATACTTCGAACTTGTTTTTTTTAGGTTTTCTCTCTCTCTCTCTCTCTCTCTTATTCTCAAAAAAAGTTAAAAACCTGAAGTTTTTTTTAAAAAAAAGAGTAGGAGTTTTTACATGAAACTTTTGTCATTTTAATTTACATTAACTGACAATTTCCATCTAAAAATAATACTTAAGTGAACCTTGTTTCTTCGATCGTAACATTTCTAATATAAAATTTAATTCATTTGAAATTGTTGCCCGTCCCTCGAGATCAAACTTAAATAATCTCTTATGGAAAAACTTTTTGTGAACTAAAGAAGGAAAAAGGTTGTACACATACACACACACATATATATATATTTTAAAAATAATTTTTACTCTCTTTTTTGTTTATCTTTTAAAAACTCCTTCGTAGTTTTGGGGATTTTAAAATCTCAAATTATGATTGTTTGACATTTATTATCACTTTCCATCTTGTCTTGTTTGGGGGATCCATTGTTTAGTTAGCCAAATATAAGCAACCCTGGATTTGACGGATAATTGCACGCGAATTTTAGTTTTTAGTCTTGCCAATGAAGGTTCACACGAAACGTGTCACTCGTGATTAATTCGAGTGTTTGTTTTAATAAAATTATCAGGTTGATACATTGTCACGAATTAAGTTACTTGATATTTTTCGTATGTTGTGTAAAAAAAAAAAAAAAAAAAAAAAAAAAAAAAAAAAAAAAAAAAAAAGGGAAGAAAAAAAAAGTGTAATGGCTTGTATTAATTTTTAAAACTGTACTTTTAGCCTTCGTTTAATTAATGATTTTTGGTTTTTCGTGAAATAATGCCGAAATAATACTGTAATAAAATTATAAATGAAGGGCAATCAATTTAAATATAATTAAACGAATTTACTCGGCGCAGTTAATTTTATTAAGAATTATCATTATCATTATTATTATTATTATTATTATTATTATTATTATTTTGAGATTAGTGGCGGGGAGTCGGTTAAGGCAGCAACCGTAAAATTTTATATTTAGCACTCGTAATAAATTGTATGTGATTTAAAATGTTACTTAAAGATGAATGTCACAGGTGCGTGCAAAGTCGTCGTCGTCGTCGTCGAGGGTCCCTTTAATATTTTTTTTTTTTCTACGTTCGTGACGTAATTTACTGAAAGTCATTTTGTCCATAACGAATTTTTAAAAATGGGTAAATCATAATAAAAGTATTTCGTCGTGTACGTTTTTGACTTTTAAATATTACGGGCAGTAAATTTTTTTTGGAATTGCAAATTTAAAATAAAAAAAAAACTCGATTTTATAATTTTTGAAATTTTATATTACCTAATAATTTTTTTTTTTTTTTTGAATTATTATTATTATCATTATTATTTCGGAGAGGGGGGTCTAGAAAAAAAAAATGTAAATGTGATTTGAACGGAGAGCGATTTGTATCAATTATACGTTTAGTTTTGTTAGCTTCGGGTTTAATGTTACATAATAACATGAAAGTAACAATAAAACTGGAACACACGTAATGTTGTTTTAGGCGTTTGAAAAAAAAAAAAAAAAATTTTTTTTAAACTATTTAATCGAATAGAAAATTATTAAAATTTATGTTTATTAATCGATGGCAGATACTTGTTGACGAGTTTTTTATGTGTATGGGTGTTAAGTTTGAATGAAGTCTTGACAGATTCACGTATAATATTAAACAATAAATTAACGAATTTAAAATTTTGATGTACACGTTATTAAAAATTAACATCATCAAAAGCTGTTGAAAGAAGTTAAAAATGAAATTTATACGGAGAGTGTGTATGTGCAATGATGTAGAAAAAAAATTATTACAATGAAAAAGTTAAATACAAAAGGGAAAAAAAAAAGTTTTTTGTTTCTTTTTTTTTATTAAAAAAAAAAAATTATTTAATTTAAAACGTTTTTAAACCGTATCGGTTAGTCTTTATCTTTCTCTCTCTCTATTATATGTGGAATGATGACTGCTTATATTAATTTTAATACATGACAAGATTGAAATCGAATCGAAAAATTTCTAACAATATACTTAGATTATAAAAATCTAAACTGACTCTTTTAACTTTTTCATAATGTCTAATGTAGCGAAAGGAGATATGAGAGAAATGGAGATAGCGAAAATTGAAAAGTACATTGAAATGCTTTTTTTTCCCCCCTTTTAAATATTCAATTGTAAACTGTATTTATATATATATTTTAACCCGCAAAAATGTTTGTTTCGAATCATCATTCGATATCGCGTTTGTATAAATAAATTAAATGAATTTATTTAAATAATAATAATAAAAAAAAAAAAAAAAAAATTTCGCATGTGTGAAAATGACGATTGTTCTATTTGTTGTTTGTTGTTGTTGTCGTTGAAAATACATATTAAACAATTTTTTTTTTCAATATCGTTTCGCATAATTTTACAAAAATCCCGTGAAAAATTTTAAAAAAGGATTTAATATATTTTTTTTTTTAAAAAAAAGGCAAAAGTAAAAAATAATATCGATAAAATTTACTTACATACATAATAAAATTATTTATTTATTTATATACGAAGGTAATAACGATTTTAAATTTTACGTCCGTCTATATTTTGTTTATTTATTTGTTGTTGTTGTTGTCGTCGTCGTTAAATTATGTTGTACGCGTCAATTGCAAAAATTAAATAATGTTTTTAATAAGTTAATAATATCAAAAAACTAGTTTGACTTGTTTATAAAAAAAAAAAAAAAAATTGGATTAATAATTAAAAGTGTCAATTTTTTTTTTGTTTGTGAGTTTTACATATTATAAATTTAATTATTATTATTATTATTATTATTATTATTATTATTATTATTATTATTATGGTTATGGTTATTTACAAATATTTGTTTTTATTTTTAATAAAAATTTGGGGTATATTTCTTAGAGTAATTTATAAATAAGCTTGCTTCGTTTTCTCCTTTTTTTCCATTAATGGTTGAACCTTTTTTTTTTTTCCATGTGATTTCATTCATTGATTCCTTTAGAAATTTAAAAAATTTTCGAAACTGGCTTCATTCCAGGGAAGGGGGGGGGGGGTAAAAATGGACGAACGAAGGTTTTTTTTCCTTTTTTAAAATTTTTTTTTTTTTTTTAAATTGTTTTCCTTTTCTATTTTTCGTTTAAGTACTCAGTAATTTTAGTTTTTATAACCACGATCTAATTATTTTTCTTTGCTCCTTAAGGAGATTTAAAAAAAAAAAAGAAAAAAATTTTTTTTTTCTCTTTCTCATTTTGTAACAAGATCGCAAAAATCGATTTTGTAAAACAAAAGCGTTAAAAAAGTCATAAATTTAATGAAAGAGAGAGAGAGAGAGAGAAATAAACTCTATTTAAACAACGCAATAAAAAAGAAAAAAAAAGTTTTTGTTGTTAGTTTTTTTTTGTTTTTTAAACTTGATATTGACTGGTTTTGTAGTTTGTTATTAAATAAAATTACCAATGATATTTTATTTCATTTTAGTTATCAGTTTTTTTTTTTTTAAATGATAAATAAATATATAAAATAACAACTACGACAACAACAAATCGACGACAAAATCCTTTCACCAAAATTAGTTTTTGATTAGAAACAAAAAAAAAAAAAAATGTTCACACTTACTTAAATGCATATAAAAATGTTGTGTGGTATCTATGGTAAAAAAAAAAATTTCTTAAGGTTCATTTTTATACCTAAAATAAAAAAGAAAAAAAAATTAAATTTGATATTTGGATTTACGTACGATAGACAAAATTTTAGCGAGCGTTTAAATGATTAAGGTTGTTGGTTGTTGCTCGTTTGGTTTGTGCTAATGATGATAAAATAAAATGTCAATAATTTTAAATAAACAATTGGGGTTATTATATACAAACACGAGTGATGAAAAATACAGATAAAAATATTTATCAAATTTAAAATAAAATAAAATAAAAAATATTTTGGAAATAAAAGAGAATGAGACACGTGCCGTAATACGTGGACCGGAAATTTATTTTAAAATTTCTGTCTGGAAATGATGATAAAGGAATTCGTATAAAAGTAGACAAAAAAACAAGGAAAAGAATGGGATGTGAATGGGATATTGTTGTAATTTCGCGTGTCAGAAATTAGGAGGACAAAGTTTTTTTGTTAATTTAATGAGAAACACCTAAAATTTAATTAAATAAAACGAGTCGAACGTACCTTTTTCCCGGCGCAGGAGGGTAGGGAAGGGGGAGGGTTGCTGGATAAATTATTCCTGAAAGAAGTAATAAAGGGAAATTTTTTTTTTTTTTTTGAAATAAAAAAAAGGGCACGAAAAAAAAAAATTTTTATTCGAAGGTAGTGAAGATCATTTTTTTTTTTGTGAACTCGTTTTTATTTCTCGAATAATTAATAATTTTAAAACGAACTCTATTGAAATATACATTTAAATAATAACAGCAGACGATTAAAATTTTTTTTAGTAATTATCGATGAATCAACCGTTAAATTTAAAATACATTTCCAGATACGTTTACAAAAAAAAAAAAAAAAAAAAAACGAAATATATATATAGCCGCACTAGAAAACTAATAAAAGTTAATAATATTTTTTATTAATGGATGATTTTTTAATTTTCGATCGTTTTTTTTTTTTTTAAATTATTCTTTATAAAATTTATTATTATTATTATTATTTGTGTCGAACTATTGTTCTTTAAAATTGAGGTTTGAAAATGTAGGAAACATAAGGAAGGAAAAGAAAAAGGTAAAAACATTAAATTTTATTTTATTTTATAGGTTTTGGTTTGTATATCGTAATAGAATTCATTTAGGAAACAAAAAAACAAAACAAGGAAAAGAAAACAATTTATTATTATTATTATTAAAAATGAATGAAATTTATTTTTTTTTACATTGTTAAAAATTTTCTCAAATCGAAAATTTTACGTTTTTTTCTCATAAATATATATATATTTAACGTTCGATTAATGTTTAATTTTTTGTTTTTTGTTATGTTATTCGTAACTTTGTTTCTCGTGTTGTTACGTATTTATTATAATTGAAAATGTTGTAATCGTTTCATTTTTTTTTTTTTTTTTAAATAATCGATTAGTTTGTTTTTTTTTAATAAAATGAAATCGTAAACGAAAGTTGCAGTTTTAAATGTTTCGTAGGTGGAATGTGTTCGTGTTATAATACTGTTTATGACCACAGGCCTTTAGTTTTTTTTAGGTACGGCAGGTCGTTGATCTTGGCTCATTTGATCTCGTTTAATGAAATTGCAAAGATACGCGAATATTTATGGAGAGCTACCGTATTAATTTTTTCGACTTACTCACCAAAAAGAATTAGATTTTTGCTTAAAAGTTTGAATCGGATGCCCAAAAAAAGAAAAAAAATTACTGTAAATAAAACCCTAAGTCATTTTTATAGTAATTTTTTTTTTTTTTACACTTCGTTTACGGATTTCAAATAAAAATAAGTCTTTGCAAGATTTCTATTTTTGTTTTTCATCTCTTTCTCTTATACTCTCTCTCTCTCTTTTTTTAAACAATGCGGAAATGAAGAATCTCATTCATTTTATAAAAAGAATAATAAATAGAGTTATGAATCATATGGGGATTAATGGAAGCATAAAAATTTTGAAAAAGGATCGTTTCTTTGGATTTTCTCCTCCTGTTTTCCCCATATATATTTTAAATTATAAAAAAATTATAGGTAGGGGTTTATTAACGAGATGTCCCGGAAAACGTTTTTTTTTTTAAAAAATTAAAAAAAAAAAAAACTTTAAGAAGAAATTTTCAAATTCATTTTAAATAATTCGAAAAGGGAAAGAAGGAATCGGTGATAAGTTTGAATTAACTCAAAAGAAAATAAAGTAGTTTTTTGCCTTTGGAAAAATAGAAAAAAAGAGAAAGTTGAGGTCGGAAAATTTTCCTCAATCAGTTTTCTTTGACAAATATTTGTCATTGCTTGAAATTTAATCCGGAAAAGGAGGAAGAGGGAATGAAGAAGAAAAACTTTTTTATTTTATTTTATTTTTTTTGATTTAAAAAAAAAAATGGTTTTGTCGATTGTGAATCGTTGTAAAAATTTTAAAATTTATGTATTTATTTACTAAGTTTAAAATAAGGGAGGGAGGGAGGGGGAGGAAATCCGCGGTGAAAATAAGAGCTAAAAAAAAAAAAAAGTCGCAAAACAAGTGTGACAAAAATAAAAAATAAAAAAATAAAAAACGGGAAAGAAAAAGAGAAAAACTCATATAAAAGAAAAACGTACGAAGCAAATGGAATGTTTACATCGATTTTTAAAAGCCTACGCCCAAAATTTTTTGTTATTTTTTATTTTTTTTCTTTCCCGAATCGAATCGCGGCGGTGGCTCTACATTAAAAATTTTATTATTATTATATCTCTTTCTCTTTCTATTATTTCACACGTAATACTTTTATAATGAATGAGAAAATATTTTATTTAGGTTTAAAACCCGATTATCGATGAGAAACGGATGAGTAAGTTCATATTCTATGTGGCTGCTTCAGTAATAGAAATTTTTTTTTTTTTTTTTCATCGTGAACGGATTCTTACATAGCACTCTTGCGTGTGTTCAATTTTGACATTATTATTATTATCATCATTATTATTTTCCAAACGACGGTACGACTGCTTTATTAAATTTAAGGGTAAAATAATAAAAATAAATAAATGAATACACCGAAAAGTGAAAATCGATTGAATTGTTGCTCTGTAGGGTTTAAAATCTTTAATATTATTATATTTTTATAAAAGTATTTATTAAATGACGGGTTCGTGAAATTTTGATTTATGTTCTTTTGACACGAAATACCAACAACAACAACAACAACAATCACCATCGCGGCGGTTCATAGTGAAAATCACTTTTTTTTTTTTTTGGTCCTCTGCGTGCAAGATAATTTTGTTGATGGTTTTGATAGCATTCAGAAAATTTCGATTTTCATTAAACGGAAACCAAAAATTATTTTCTAGGGAAAATAAAATAACGTGCGCGCGCACACACACACACACACAGTTCGAAACCGGATATTAGAAAAAAAAAAAGAATTGCTTGCTTTTGTTTTTTTTTTTTTTATTCAAATAAAAATAAATTCCAATGGGCAAAAACGTAGATTGCTGACAGCTTATTTTTATTTCTGCAAATATTTACGAGTTTTTTTTTAATTCATTAATTATATATTTATATATATTATATATTTAATTAAGGGAAATGACCTGAATAATTGTAAGAGAGAGAGAGAGAGATAGAAAAAGATTTTTTTTTTTTTTTACGATTTTCGTATCGTTTTTTTGTTTGTTATATTTTTATTAAAAAAAAAAAAAAAAAATTGAATGTGGTAAATAATAAAGAATGACAAATAGTTAATAACTGAATATGAAAAAAAAAAAATAATAATAATAATAATAATAATGATAAAATTCGCACAATAGCTGCTTGCTTGCTGACAAGATTACGCTTCCCAGGGTGGTGGAAAAACGACGATAAAACTATTACGTAATAATATTTAAGGTCAAATATATTAAATAATACACGTATACTACGTCATCTTTATAAATACCTTTATTGTAAAAGCTAAAACTTGTTTTGTTCGTTTATATTGAAAAATTTTCAATTTTTTCAGAAAAAAGAGAAAATTTTCCCAAATAAAAAAAAAAGGGTGGAAACTATTATTTTTTAATTTCGACTGATAAGCTTTTGGAAAAATCAATGGAAACAAAGGAATAATTTTTCTTGTGAAAATAAAATAGAAAATGTATATATTTCCGAGTGAATTTTTTTTTCAAGGATTTAATTATAAATTGTTAAGTCGTAAGCTTTTACAATAATTACGAGTGATAATTGTGCGTAGAAAATTTTCCAAGCTATTGAATCGCGTATGGAAAATTATATTTAAAATTAAATAATAATAATAATAATAATGAGGATTACGCGTGCGCGGGTGTGAAACGATTTATTAAAAATTTAAGGTGATTCGATTTATTTAATATAATATTAATTTGGGTAGTTTGGAAATCATATGTGAGTTTAATGTTGTAGTTTACACCCTTTATAATTAAATTTTTAAAGTATTTAAAGTAATTTTAGTTTAATTAGTGGGTAGTAAAATTTTTTAAAAAGTACCTGTGTGGATTTGATTGTAGCAAATGAGTACCTCATTTCATTTCGAATGTCGAGCTTTAAAAAAAAAATAGAACAAATTCTTTAAAATGTTCAGAACATTGGCAGCAAATCTCAATATTGTCCAATTATAAATGGTTTAAGCTAAACACACAATTGTTTATGGCGACTTAAAATAACAAGAGTAGATTGATAAGAACTTGTTACAACCTGTAAATCGGATATAAAATTTCTGTAAAACTATTTTTAATTGTGGTCAAAGTGATTGTTTGTTGTTTTAACCATTGTTTTGTTTCGTAACAATGTACCTCATTATATTCACAACGTAATATTTTATTTACGTCTATATAAAGAGCAGAAAAAAAAAATTACTAGCCTCACCCTGCGAACTGATTTTAGTGTAAAAAATTGTGAATACCACATGCATGTGATTACATGCCAAGAAGTAAATAAAAAAATGTAATAATGAAAGAAAGAAAGAAGTAGAATAATTTTTGTTCTATGGTTTAACCAGTGAATGTGATTTTTACTCCTCTTATATCCCTGTGATGTATGTCACGGGAGCCCGGGTAAAAAGATAACATCGAATAAGATGGATTTAATAAGACGTATATAAAGAAGAATTTTTTCTTTTTCGTTTATTCAAAAAAAAAGAAAAAAACAAACCTGGAGTAGATGTTGAAAAATTTCATCAACCATAGAAAACTTGTCGTGATTATAAAATGGAACAAAGAAAGAACCAAAAAAATTATTTATTATGCGAAGCTTTTAAGTTTTTTTTTTTTTTTTTTAAAGCGTTCAGTTATGAAATAATAGACATTTAAAAATTTTCCTATCCGGAAAATATGTCAAGGTTTTAATACTTATTTTCTTTTTATTTATTTAAAAAAAATAAATTTTTCGAGGGTAGAGGGAGGTGGGTCGTGAAGAACTTTTTATTAAATGATGGAAAATTATTTTTCGCTATTTTTTCCGGAAGTTGGAATAAAATTAACGGAAGTAGTTGGGGCACCATCGGGATAAAAAATCATAGGAGGTTGATATGGAAAGCGTTAAAGGTTTTTTTTTTTTTTCCAAAAAATTTCAAATTGATATTTTTATTTTTAAATGTTGTTTAGGGATAAGAGGATAAGAGGAAGACGAGTAGATGGACAAAAAAAAAATAACGAGAAAAAAAATATATATTTTTTTTTTTTCTTCATTCTTCGATTTTAGTTTCCGACTTTTTCATGAAAGTGAGAAGAAATTTAATTGCGTTTTAGCTAACTCAAGACTATTATATTTGTTTTAATTTTGTACGTGTTGGCAGTTTTCTAGCCGAAGTAGAGAAAAAAAAAAATGGAAAAAATAACAAAAATGAGAGAAAAAAGAAAAAAATAAAAGAAAGAGAAATAGGAAAAAAAAAACAGAAAGAAAGAAAAATTAAAGCGTAAACAATTTTTTTTCATTCTTTCTTCCTCTCTAAATAACTTTTACACATTTATAAGAAGAAAAAATAATAATAATAATAAATATAAAGCATTAAAAAAAAAACGGAAAAAAATCAAAATTTTTCGAATTTGTGCGCAAATGTTTTTTCTTCTTCTTTCATTAGCATTCATGTTTTCGACGGTAGAATTTTTTTTTTTTTTAAATGTTTTATATAAATTATTATTATTATTATTATTGTATTTTTTTTTAACGAGGCAACATAAATCGTAAAGTTTATTAGGTTTAAAATTAAATTATTTTGACGTTTTGACATCGAATAACAAACTTTTCCGGAAATTTTTTATTAAATGTTAATTATTCGAGTTTAAATAAATAACTTAAAACGAGAGAATAAAAAAAAATAAAAAAAAAATTTGACTGGAATAATTGATTTTTAACTAAAAAAAAAAAAAAAAAAAACAAATTGTACAAAATGTCGGATTTTATAATTTTAACAAATTTTTTTTTTATTTTTATTTTGATTATTGTACGTGATTTACATTCGACAATTTTATATTTTTTAAGGTCGAAATCGATCAACACATTGCATAACATAGTCAAATTTATGGGGATGAGAGAGAGAGAGAGAGAGAGAGAGAGAGACAAAAAAAATTAAAGAATCGATAACACTTGGAAAATGTAATTAAACTTTACGGGTTCTTCCTCTCTCTTTCGAATTTGTAAAAATTTGAAAGGATTATAAACCACTTTTGCAGACCCTTGACAAAGGTTATCAATTTAAAAATATGACTACTTTTGGTTTGAAAAATCGGAAATTTGTATGGTTTGAATGAAAATTATTCGATTATTATTATTATTGTTAAAAAAAAAAAATTTAGAATTTAAAAAATTAGTTTTGTCGTTTTGATTGAATTTCGTCGCCATTTTTTATTCTGGAAATTATTTATTAACGTGATTCAAAAAAAAAAAAATTATCGTTAAAATTTGTTTTCTGTAATGTTGAAAAAGAAAGCGAGGAGTAAAAACGATCGTTTTAACGTTAAATATTTTCACGAACGTAACGTGGAGTTAAATAAGTAAATAAAACAAAAAAAAAAAAAAAAGGAAACACGATCGAACATGATCGAACCGGAAATACGAAAAACTCTTTTTTTATTAAACAAAAAAAAAAAGAAAAGAAAAGTTTTTCATATATTTGCTTTATTTATTTATTTATTTTTATTTTTTTCTTTCATTTTTAAAAACTTTTCGTTAAGTTATTTTCTTTTCTTTTCTTTTTTTTTTGTTTTTGTTTAAGTTAAATTCATAACACGAAAATAATTTTTTTTTTTTAATGACAGATTTGTAAATTGAAAGCGACAGTTGTAGTTAAAAAAAAAAAAAAAAAAACTTTTCTTTTTTGTTAAAATGAAAATAAATGAAAAAACGGGGAAAAATTCCCAAAGTGGTAGTAGTAGTAGTTGTAGCCAGATAGGTAGCTAGTAACGTTTTGTTTAAAAAAAAAAAAATTTTCCCAAGCGAAATGAAAAACTGGATGTAATAACGTACGCCATGTTTTTTTTTTTTTTTTTTTTTTAAACATTTTGCACGTAATAAATACTTTTGTCGTTATTGATGGTAATTATTTTATGGGGAGTTTTTAATGAACGAGACACGATTTAGTCACGATCGTCAAAGTAAAGTAAAATTTTTTTTTTTTTTTTTTTTTTCATTCGTGCTAATTATTGAAAGCATTTTTATACTTTTGTTTGTTTTTACGGTTATCGATTAAGTAATTTTGTTTATTTATTTATTTATTTATTTTACATGAATAAAATCTCTTTTTCCCTCGTTTTTTTTTTTTTTGTTTTGTCGTATGACAAAACTTTTGAAAATAAAATTTTGTATTATATTTTATTACGTCGTAGTAAAATTTAAATTTTTATTATTATTGTCGTTGATGTCGTCGATGGTATTTTCTCGTATTTATTTATAAATATAAATTCGTTTTATTTTTTTTTCCAAACGAAAATAAATTTTTAAAATCGTAATTACGTAAAAAAAATATTTATTTAAAAAAAAAAAAAAAAGTTAAAAGTTCGGTCAAGCGTTTCAAATTATTTCCAAATTTTTAAAAGCATGAAATTATTCGGGTTTTGGTTATTTGGCTCTTGAAATGCATTTTTTATAATTGGTTAAAATCGATCAAAGAAGTTATTATTATTATTATTATTATTATTATTTGCATCGTCAAATTTTTATTTAAATGTTTATTACAATGCTTTCACGTAATTATTATTATTTTTTTGTTTGTTTGTTTTGCTTGCCCTTAAGGTATTTTACGTCTCATCAAAATTGTTTGTTTTTTGTATTATCATAGAGTTATAATAATTATTAACGGCAACTTAAATAACTTGATAAATAAATAAAAATTTTTTTAACCGTGATCGAAATCAGGTTTTTAAATTGAATTTTTTTTTTTTTTTGAATCAAAACACCACCAATGGTTAAAGCAAAACAAAAAAATAGTTTTAAATTAAATAAAAAAAAAAAAAAAAAAAA
>NW_002987105.1:790641-793154 GCF_000006295.1 Pediculus humanus corporis
AAATCGAGACGTATTTTCAAAACGCGATAGCATTTACGGGTTTTAAATATTTAAATAAATTTCGAATTATTATTATTATTATTATTATTTAAAATTTCGGGTTTGTGATGGGAAGGGATGAGATGTAAAGAAAGGGGGAGAAAAGGGTTTTGTTTAGACACGAGTATAACTTGTTTGACTTCAGGTGATGGTTTTTTTTTTATTTCGAATTTAATAAAAGGGTCGAATATGATTAAACTGTTAGCCTTATGCGACGACAGATTTTTTTAAAAAAACTTTCTACAACAAAAGGATGAAAAGGGGAGCTAATTCCCTTTGCACACACACACGCACACGCACGCACACACGCACGCAAGCACATTAAAAACAAAATTCACAAAAAAAGAAAAAATTCTGTATCCGACGAGAATACATTCGTAATTTTTTTTTTATAGCGAATTGTTAGAAAACGGAACGAATGAATGAATGAATGAATGATTAATGGTGTAAAGTAAAGGTGTATGTTTTTGGTAGTTAGAAAAAAAAAAGAGAAAAAATTCTACCCTTAAAAGTTTTTGTTTACTGTTAAACAAGGGTTCGAAATGTTTATAATGATTTTTTTTTTTTTAAAAGGGTTTGTTATTAATTATCATCATCATTATTATTATGACTTCTTTTTGTTAAAGGAAATTTTTTTTTTTTTTTTTTTTAAAACAGTTATTTGCCTGGAGTTTTTGTTTTTTTTTTCCATTGCAAATTTTCAAATGCAGTTATTTATGTTTTATGTTTTATGTTTTTTTTTTCCTTTCAGGTTTTAAATAACTGTACTAAGTTAATGAGTAAAGCGCGTAATTTTTTTTTTTTTTTTTTAACTCAGTCAATTAGGTTTATGTAAACTCATTAAATTTTTTCTTTATCTTTTTCTTTCATTTTTTTTTCTTTTTTTCACAAATAAGTTAATTAGGTAATTAATTTCTTTTTTTTTTTATAAAAAAAAAAAAGGGGGAGAGAGAGATAGGGGGGAAACGTGGCAGAAATGGCGAAGGGGTAAGAAAAGTGGATGATTTTTTAAAAAATTGTTTTCATCAATTTTTGATTTTTTACGTTTTATTTTTTCGTCAAACTCATTTACGTCATGTTTGTTTTTTTATTTATTTTTTTATTTATTTATTTTTAACAAACAATCGCATTCATTTAATTTTTTTTTTTTTTGGTCGGTTGTTGAGAGATGGTTGTTATTCAAACCGTGTGTGTGTGTGTGTTAAACATTCGTATCTCGTATCGTGTCGTGAAAAATAAATCATCTTTGTTACATTTTTTTTATTTTTTTTAAATGTTTTGTTTTTTTTGTGAAAAGTTATTTGATACTTTCATATTAATCTTATACGTGTGACGTCATCAATACTTGAGACTTTTTGTTTATTTTTTTTCTAATAGAAAAAAGATTCTTTTAGACACTTGGAAAACATAAAAATTAAAAAAAAAATAAAAATAAAAACATTTATAAAATGAATTATTATTATTATTACTATTATATTTATTTATATATTATTATTATTATTATTATTATTATTATTATTATTATTATTATTATCTCATAAGAAAATATTTATTTAATAAAATTATGAATAATGTATTGTCAAAATATTAGAACTTTTTTTTTTGGTTAATTATCTCCAAAAATAAAAGATGAAAAAAAAAATTCATTGTTTTCCTTATTATCATCGTCGTTGTATCATTATTATCATTATTATTTATAAAAATTTTTAATGGATTAATTTATAAGAAAAAAAAAAAAACAAAACAAAAACTTCATTTTCCGGGGATATTGTATAAAATAAAGACGAGATTCTTTTTATTATTATCATTAATATTATTCTTTTTTTCTTGCCTTCTTTCTCGTGTTTTTCTTTTTTTTTTTTTTTTTTTTTTTTTGACCCGAAGGTACAAAAAAGAATTTTTCTTCTTCTTTTTTTTTTTTTTTCATCTGAGAATTTTACAAAGTAAATATTTTTTCCTTTTTTTTATACGAACGCGAATACTTAAAAAAAAAAAATTTAAAAAGGTTTTAGAGTCGAACGTTAAAAAGGAAAAAAAAGGAGAAAAAAAAAAAAAAAAGAAAAAACGTATTCGATAAATTTTCCATTGACGTTTGGTGTAATAAAAATCATTACGTTCGTTTTTTTTTTTTTTTTTTTTTTCGCGAAGTTTTCGAACGATTAATGGATTTATTTAATTATTAATTAATGAAATAATCGTACGATTTATTCAAAAAATTAATTTTGTAATTTAAAAAATTATTATTATTATTATTATTATTATTATTATTATTATTATTATTTTAATTTTTTTCCTTTTTTTTTTTTATTTAAAGGAAATTTTTACGTTTTGAATATTTTTCTTATATTTAAAAAGTTTCGAAAAAAAACTTTTTGACGACGGAACTTTTGCTTTCGTTTTATTTGTTTAAAAAAAAAGTAATAATAATAATAATAATAATAATAATAATAATAATATGATGATGATGATGATGA
>NW_002987105.1:793787-799193 GCF_000006295.1 Pediculus humanus corporis
ATTATTATTATTATTATGTCCACTATTAAACACGACAAGGCTCTTATTTGTCTTATTTGTCGGGGTTTTATTATTATTATTATTATTATTTGCAGTATTCAACGATCAAATCTTTTTGATTTTACACAACAATGATTTTCGATGTAGAAATTTAAAAAAAATAAAAATAAAAATAATAAAAATTTAAATTTTTGAAAATAGTATTTGGCATTCATTGGTGTGAAACTGCAGAAAAAAATTTATTCTTTTTTTTTTTTAATGGAATCCTAATATTTTTTTTTTTTTTAACGGATAAATGATCAGGTGAAAGAGAGAAATGTCGGAAGAAGAAGAAAAGAAAAAGTATAGGAAGAAAGTTTTTTTTTTTTTTTCGTTAGAACGACTAAATTTGTTAACCGTTACAAAAGTAATTTAAAAATATAATTTTTATTTTTTCTGGAAATATCGCCGACATTTTGAATTTTTTTGTTTTTGTTGTGCCTGTGAGTAAATTTATTTTTTACGTGAATGAAATTTTTGGCATATTTTTTCTTTCTTTCTTTCTTTTACGTTTTAGCAATTAAATAAAAAAAGATGGATAACAACAACACGTGTTTTTAATGAGGTGTCACCTGCATTTCCAAATTAAAAGAAATAAAATAAAAATAAAAAAAAATTTTTGAAAATTATTATTAAGGGCAACGTGTTTGCCATAAATTATTAAATGTGATGAATATTATTTTTAAAACGTTTTAAGTTTTTTTTTTTTTTTTTTTGATCGACCGCAATACAAAATCGAATCTCGAAAATGTCGGTGGCAAAAAAAAAATTAAAAAAAAAAAAAACCGTTACGAAGGTTTTCCTACCAAACTAATGATTATTTAATCTTTTTTGCAATCGATTGATCGATCGATCGATCAAATAAATTTCGATGCCGTGAAATTTTCGTTTTTGTTTTTTTTTTTTTTTTTTTGCTACCCTCAATCTTCAAAACGCTTCTTTTTTTTTTTTGTAATAATGGTGGTGTATATTTTTGTGTTTCCATTAACTAAAATTAATTAAAATCATACGTTTTAAAAAATTTCTTTCTCTGCTTCTTCCTCTCTTCCCCCCCCCCCCCCGTCTCCCACCGGAAAAAAACTCGGAATCGAGACGATGATGATGATGATGATAATGATTATTTCGAAGTTAATCGATGCAATTTATTCGTGAGATTAAAAAATTTTGCCGGGGTTAAAAGTTTTTTCGGTCGCATTTAAAAAATAATATTATCATTTTTCATTTATTTTACGATCTCATGTCGTAAAGTGTGTGCGTGTGTGCGTGTGTGTGCGTACAAAAAAAAAAAAAATTTTTTTTCTAAAATTCGTGGGTTTGATAATGTTTATCAACATTCGAGGTCATTTTTACGATGATGAAATCGATTGTTTACCGTTAAATCCTTTTTCTCCGTTGATTTTGTTTTTTCGTGATCGGTTAAACTCGGGTAATTTAACAATTTATTATTATTATTATTATTATTATTATTATTATTATTATTCATAAGTAGTTGAAACATTGAAAATATTGTAACAATAAGGGTTACAAAAAGGTCAAATCGGGGATGATTTTTTTTCTTTTATGTAAAATTCAGATTTAAAAAAATAAAAAAATAAAAATAAAATAAAAAAAAGATAAAAAAATTATTATTATTATTATTATTATTATTATTATTATTATTATTATTATCATTATTATTATTTTTTTTATTATTTTGAAGTTTTTGTTGTTTTTGTTATGACGGATTGAAATGCAGAAATTGTACGTGTGTGTGTTTATAGCTCACGGGTAGAATTTAACAATCGAATTGTTGCGACGAAACAAACAATCCGATTACCCGGATGAATTTTGTCTTATTGCACGATTTTTTTTTTTTATATATTTTATAATGTAAATCTTTGCTCGTGGCAAAACGTTACCGACTACATTTTATTTTTCTTTTTCTCGGTATGTAATTTTTTTGGTTTGTTCTAGTCGTTCAACAATTAAATTTATTTAAACGTTTTGATTTTTATTTGTGATGCGTACGCATACAAGGGCATCTCGTCTGATTTTCTTTTAGTTTTCTCAAAAACACCATTTGACACGGAGTAATTATTATGTGAAAATAGTAATAATTAGAGAGGGCGCGGGAGTGCAGTGGTTGACATGCGTTTACCTCGTGTCGACTTATTTAATTAATTTTAATAGTTTTATTTAATAATTTAGTTATAAGTTATGTATCAAAAGTTTTGTAATTGAATCTAGTTTATTGTGATATAATTAGTTTTTTATATTATTTAGTAATAACTGTATTAAATCTAAAATAGACATTGGTTTCATGTGACAAAAGGAAGCGTGGGTATTAAAAAAAACCTTAGAAAATGATGCCTTGATACATCTGATTATTACGGATAAGTACCTCATTTTAAGACTTGAATTTCACTTGCAAAAAAGTTAGGCTAACAAAGAAATAGAGCAAATACCTAAAAAACAGTTTAAAAATTTTACATTTATTTGGTTAATTATGAGGAGTTTGACTAAATATCTTTTTCATCTCATCATAAAAAAACAAGAGTTTGTGTAATTTAATAAAAATATTTATTAATAATGATTGATTTGATATATATTAACTCAATGTAAAATTTCTATACTCTCTAACCTTTAAGGGTTAATTTACTGATTGTAGTTTGTTGGTTTAGGCCTTTTCTTGAGTTAGTTTGTCTCATTACAACATAGTTTAGCACAGAGATAGTGTAATACCCCCTTTAAATCTATATCAAAATCAAGAGGAATTGGTAGCCATTAGGTGTGTTTATTTTAGTATAAAGAATTAAGAAAAGGCACAGCAGACTCCATTTAATAATTGTTCTGCATCTCTTGAGCTGATTAAAAGTGGTTGAGCTAAATATTTTTGTCACACTAAATAAAAATGGAGGTAGTTTAATAAAAATACTTGTAATTAATTAATTTATTGAATCAGAGGTAGATACAAAATCTTTGTACTCCTGTTTTAAGTGTGAATCTATTAATTGTACATAACTTTAAACCTTTTATTATGTTAGTTTGTTTCATTATAACATATTTTGCCATGTGCTTAGTGTAAAATTCTCATTTAATTTCAATTAAGGTTAGAAAAATTCAACTTCCTTCAGATTAGGTAAGTTTATAGGTACAAAATTGTAATTTGTATATTGTGTGCATGCATTAAGGATGGAATGCATGAGGGAAAATTATGAAGTGGGGAAATTGTAGGAAAATTAAGTATTGAAATAGTTTTAAGGAAAACGTTTTATGATGACTGATTCATAATTATAATAAAGCAAAATTAGAACAAGATAAAGACAGAACCAAAACAAATCTTGTTCTATTGTACAGACAAGCTCAAGCTGGAAAAGGTTGTGAATTTTACTTCTCCTGTTCCTGGCCACTCCACAGATGTCAGTCACTTTCCATTGAATAAGATGGTCTCAGTGAGACTTGCTGTGATGTCATAGGTTATAACAAGACGAAAACTATTCATCTGACATGCAACATCACTGATATTCCCGTATTTATTCTTTAGGGATGGGGTAGATATCTGGAATAAATGTTAAAAGAGCTCCGTCAAATATTAAGACGAATCGTAGCGATTATGAGTGAAAATAATAATAATTACAATTTATGAAAAAAATTGAATTTTTTTTCATCGTTCGATTATCCTCGTAATTTAAAAGTTTTTATTATCATCATCATTATTATTATTATAGATGTAAATTTTTAATGAAAAAAAAAAAAAAAATTTTTTTAAAAGTTTTCCACGTCGAAGAGCTTTTAAATCTTAAATTAAAAATAAGACTGAGCTTTCGGTGTTTGAAAATTACACAAAAAAAAAACTTTTTCCCTCTTTTCTTTTTTTTTTTTTTTTATCAGTTTAGGTACGAATTTTTTTTTTTAGTTTTAGTTTTTGAATAATTTAACTGCTTTTTACATTTTAAATTTTTGTTAAGTGTAACATAAATTATTATTATTATTATTACTTGAATAACATTCATTACTAAAAAATAAACATTTTTTTTTTTTTTCTTACAGGTGAGTGTCAAAAAATTATTTTTTTCACATTTCTTTTTTTTGTGAGCGTCTTGCGTCTTAAATCCAGGTAATCATTATTAATATTTTTATTACTATTATTATTATTATTATTACTTTTACCGAGTGTTGAAATTTTTTTTCATTAAAATTAATGAGAAAAAAAAACCAAAAAAAAAAAAGAAAAAGAAATGAATAATAATAATAAAGAAATACGTTGAAAATAATTTTTTTTACCGTTTTTTTTAAGAAATAAACTTATAAAATTTTTTGCTTGGTTAAGAAAAAAAAAAAAAAAAAATTTCTCGTTCGAATTTTATAAGAAAATATTATTAGTAATAATAATAATGATGATAATAATAAAGTAACGTTTTCTTTAAAAGCATTAGCAAATAGTTTTTTTTTTTTTTTTTTTTTTTTTTTTTTTTCGTAAAGTTTTAATATTAACTTTAATTTTTGTTGGTTGTTATGAATTAATATACGGGATTAATGGTTAGTTTAGTAGAAAAGAGTTTAGGAGTTCAGAAAGTTGCAACAACAGTCGAAATAGTGCAGATTTTAAAAAGCGAAAGCGTTTTTAAATAAATAGTTTCGGGTTATTATTTCACCAAAAGGGGTTTAATATCAAAATCGTCTTTTAGTTTTTTTTTTTTTATACGACTAATTCGCATTGAAAAAATAACGAAATCGATTTTCAAATTTCTTTTTTTTTTTTTTCTGTCTTTCTTTTAGAAAAATTTATAAAATATCACAAAAACGCACACACACACATTTTCTTTTTCGCTCGTAACACCTTTGTTTCAACCCCTCGCCATTTTTATTTATTGCCACGTTTTTAAGATGTATATATATATATGTGGAACCCTTGACGTCATAAATTATTTTCGTATAAATGCGTATATACAACATGTATCGTTAAAGTGTTTTACTTTTGTTTTTTGTTTTTTTGAGAGAGAGAGAGAAAAGAAAAGAGAGAGAAAATTTCGATAAGGAAAAATGATGAATTTTCCAATTTTTTTTTTAAAGAAAAGTCTCTCTCTCTCTCTGTCTTACACACCTGAACACGTTTTAATAACGTATTTTAATATTCTTTTATGTTCGCGTTAAAAAATTTTTAAGATTTCTTGTTAAATTTTAAAATTTTCAAACAAAACTATGCTCCGGGTTAAAGAAAAAAGAAAAAAAAAATTTCTCTATTTTTCCTTGAGGAATTTTTCCAAAATTTCATTCTGGAAATATTTTTAAAATGTCGACGGGTTATAATCTTCCTAGTTTTGATAATAATTTTTTTTTTGGTAAATTAAACGTACAAGTACGCGCGTTTTAGTGGGGTTAGAATAA